>NC_083443.1:36497023-36787023 GCF_020745735.1 Hemiscyllium ocellatum
CCTTCCCTTCAGGACATTAGTGACCTAGATGGGTTTTTCCAACAATTGACAATGGATTCATGCTCAGCATTAGACTTTTCATTCCAGATATTTATTGAAACCAATTCCACCTTATGCTGTGGCTTGATTTGAGCCCAGGACCTGGGGACATTATCTGGGTCTTTTATCACAAGGCCATCACCTCCAATCGTTTTGGACCAAACCAAAACCACTCAGTTAAGGCAACAGTAAAGTGCTGTGTTCCAGATGTAACTCAATTGGTCACACTACTTGGCTTTAAGCAAAACACATCTTATTCTTATCTGATAGTTAAAATAGAAACAAAAGGAAGAAGAATTAGTCTACTTCAACTCTATTGATAAACTTAATGGAGTGGTAGATTATTTAACTACGAAACAGAAACTGTTTCAATATAGTAACATTCCATAAAGACACCCTTGGCAAAGGCAAATTCAATAAATAGATTGTCCCACATGTAATGTTTCTCCAGTCCAGGAGAAAATAACATCAAGAGAGAATTCTGACAGAAGGAAAGAGAGATAGAGACATAACTCAAGTGATTTGCTGTAGCAGTGAGAGTTATATGGCAGCTTCAAGACCCCAACAAATACTGAAAGTTAAACTGAAACCTTGGCTCTGTGTGGGTCTGACTTCACCCATTCAGGCTGCTTCTATTGTTCCAACTTTGAAAAACGACCCCAAGGCCTCACAAGTTGTTTACTTTATTAGCTATGGGTGGCACAGTGGCTCAATGGTTAGCACTGCTGCCTCATAGCACCAGGATCCCAGATTCAATTCGCAGCCTCTGGCAACTGACTGTGTGGAGTTTGCACATTCTCCCTGTGTCTGCGTGCGTTTCCTCTGGGTGCTCCGGTTTCCTCCTCCAGTCCAAAAGTGTGCAGGTTAGGTGAATTGGCCATGCTAAATTGTGCATAGTGTTAGGTGCATTAGTCAGAGGGAAAATGGGTCTGGGTGGATTACTCTTTGGAGGGTCGGTGTGAACTTGTTGGGCCGAAGAGCCTGTTTCCACACTGTAGGGAATCTAATCTAAGCTTGGAATTATGCCCCTATCTCACCCAGGACTCTAAAAGACATAGTATTGTCACAATGAATAAACCTGCATTAGCTAAGAAATGGCAGCTGGAGCTTAATAGAGATAAGTGTGAGGTCTTGCATTTTGGAAAGTCAAACCAAGGTAGGATTGAATGGGACGGCCTTAAGGAGTGTAGTGGAACAGAGGGACCTTGGTGTTCAGATTCACAGTTTCTAAAAGTGGAGTCACAGGTAGACAGGTCAGTAAAGAGCACACTGGCCGTCACCAGTCAAGACATTGACTATATAGGTTGGGAAGTTATGTTGTAGTCATACAAAATGTTGGTGAGGTCACACTTGAGGTACTATGTTCAGTTTTGGTCACCTTGTTATAGGAAGAATGTTATTAAATTGAAAAGAGTGCAGAAGAAACTGACAAGGACATTGCCATGACTCAATGGTCTGACTTGGAGATGCTGGTGATGGACTGGGGTGGACAAAGTTAAAAGTCACACAACACCAGATTATAGTCCAACAGGTTTATTTGGAAGCACTAGCTTTCGGAGAGGTTGGACAAACTAGGACTTTTTTTTCTTTAGAGCGTAGGAGACTAAGGAGGGATTTTATAGAAGTGTTTAAGATCATGAGAGTGTTATGGACCAGGCCCGACCCCTCAAAACCTTTTCAAGCAGGTAGCCCAGACCGTAAATTTGCTATTTGTTTCAGGTAAGTGTAATCCTGGAGTGAATTAGCTGGTCAGACTGCGAGTTTTCAACAAATAGAATTAATTTACAAAATTACGGAATGAAACATAACAAACCGAAAATAGAATACTCGAATAGCTTAGCCTATCAGAATCTGACAGGCCATCCCGAATTAATGATGCTGTTCCAAAATACCGGCAACAATCCCAATAAACAAACCCCTTAGCTCAAAGAGTAAAAATGACACAATAAACTTACAAGTGACGAAGTCAGAAGGGCAGAAGGAGGGGGAGAGCATCCAGTTTCAACTGTGACCCTGACTCAACTCATCCCCAAACTGAACTGACCTGCCCAGTACAAAGCTGGCCACACCCCCTTGATTATACCGTTTTTTTGTAAGATTTGAAATTTTTCTGCCTAAAGCATTATCTGTTAGGTATAAACAAAAAGGCCCGAATGAACCATTCAAACTTTGGACATCATGGAACATTGGGTTGTACTTTGTAAAAGGACCAACTTTGTGACTAGAGGCATGGATAAGGTGAATGCACAGTCTTTTTCCCAGGATTGGGGAATTGGGGACTAGAGGACATCAATTTAGGGCTTAAGGGGAAAGAATAAAAAGGAACCTGGGAGGCATCTATTTGAAACAAAGAGGGTGGTATGCAAATGGAATAAGCTGCCAGTGAAAGTGGTTGAGGTGGGTACATTAACAACATTTAAAAGACATTTGGACAAATACATGGATAGGAAAGGACTAGAAGGATATGGACCAAATGCAGGAAAATGGGGTTAGAGTGGATGGACATTTGGGTCAGCATGGACCAGCTTGGGCCAAAGGGCCTATCTTTGTGCTGTCGGACTGTATGACTCTCTGAGCTGCAGCTGCTGATAATCATACAATTACTAGATAAACAGCAATCATCTCACAGCTGCATCATAAAAACCCCATCATAATGCCGTTTAGGGAAGAGCTACTGTCCTTACCCTGTCTAACCTACATGTGACTCCAGACCCACAGTGATGTGATTGACTCCTAACTGCTCTCTGAAGTAGTTGAGGAAGCCAATCACTTGGACTTTACTGTCATGCTTAATACAAGAAAAATAACATCAGATGACAGTCTCAGAACAGATCTAGCAGCCCAAAACTGGACATCCATGAGACACGATGGGCCATCAACAGCAGCTGAATTGTACTCCAGCACAATCTGGAACCTTGTGGCCTGGCAGATCCCACTCTCTGCAATTGCGATCACGCCAGGGGACCAACCCGGGTTCAATGGAGAGTGCTGGAGGGCATGCCAGGAGCAGCACCAGCAAACCTAAAATTAAACAGGGAGAGATGGAGCTTATGACAGATGATTTGGAACTTCAATTACTGGCCACAATTTTGAAAATTTAATTTCAAAAAGTGAAAGTAAAGAGGATGAGAGCTACAATGTTTAGTTCATCTTTTTTAATAGAAAGACACACATGGATTCACCTATTTTTCTAATCAACCTGGTCAATGTTATTGTACACCTCTGAAACAGGTGGCACATGAACCCAGTCCACGGGTTGGCACACTAACACTGCACCACCAGAGTTAAAATATTAAGGCATGTTTATTGGTCAGGATTTTGTAAAGATGTGCTCACATTTTATCAGAAATACCATACATTGTGGATTGTGTTGGGGCATTCTAATTCTCAATTAAACTTCACCTCTAGGACTCTATGAGCAACTTTTGAAGAACCATTTAGTTGGGTCTTAACGAATTGTGTCGGACTCACACATCAAACCAAGAACGGGAGCCAGCAGCTTCTCATGAAGGTGTCTCCAGTTTTAAGAAAACTTTTTGCAGAAGTCTGAGTGGAAAAGTGAGTTTGCAAGATATGCTTTACCCAAATAAATACAACAAATTAAGAATTAAATTCTAAATAGCAAATATTTAAATAGATTATAGCTAGCTTTGGAATTAAAGAATTTGATTTTTTTTTTACTTCATACTTAATCCAAAGATGCAGTGGAAAGATAGTATCAAACATTAAAGACAATGATTCAAGTTTATTGCCAAGAATACCCTAATGATTGGGATCTGAGGGTTTCTTTGGTGCTGTTTGCTTTTAGAGACACTCCTCCTGGGACTACAGCATTTAGTCATTTTGAACAAACAAATGGACCTCAACTGAGATGATGACTTAATTTAAGAGAAATTGTTAAACTAAAGCTCAGAATCTATGCCTTCAACCTATGTCTCAAGTTTGAGAAAAACTGACTGGAGTATGTGAGCTTATTTAAAAAAAACATTTGAGGATGCTCAAAAAACAACAGAAACTAAAGGAAATATAAAAAGCTCAAAATTAATTACTCTGTGGCAGGGTGTTAGTGTTGTTACCTGTCTCAAAGCTTTATTGGACATTATCAAATCAAAATGAAATTCAATGACATTATAGAGTCATAGAGATGTACAGCATAGAAACAGACCCTTTGGTCCAACCCATCCATGCCAACTAGATATCTCAACCCAATTTATTCCCACCTGCCAGCACCCGGCCCATATCCCTCCAAACCCTTCCTATTCATATACCCATCCAGATGCTTTTTAAACGTTGCAATTATACCAGCCTCCACCACTTCCTCTGGCAGCTCATTCCATACACATACCACCCTCTGCGTGAAAAAGTAGCCCCTTAGGTCTCTTTTATATCTTTTCCCTTCCAAATCTATGCTCTCTAGATTTGAACCCCACCCCAGGGAAAAGACTTTGTCTATTTACTCTATTCATGCCCCTCATAATTTTATAAACAGCTCCAGCCTGTTCAGCCTCTCTCTATAGCTCAAATCCTCCAAACCTGGCAACATCCTTGTAAATCTTTTCTGAACCAATTCCGAGTATCCCAGACAGTAGTAAGAATCAGTGAGTGCTTCCTGTTAAAATGTTGACAAGATAGTATAACAGAAATGAAATTGAGGAGAAAATACTTCTGTTAATGAAAAACGTAGGGAGTGAATCAGATAAACCAGCACAATTAAAGAATGAATCTGAAATTAAAATTGAAAAGTTGATTGTCCAACAATTAGACAGGGAAAATGGAGTTGTTTTTATACATTAGATGGCATCATGTTTGATTCTTCAGAAAATTATCAAGGTGGCTTAGGATATTATAGAATTATAAAACAATGTGCATGAAACAGCCAGGAAAATAGTTTTGGCTATTTATGATGTATATATGGGAATGTGTTAATGATTAAAAAAAAACAATACGCTTACAGACTCAATCCAGACAATTAGCTCAAGTGAAGGAGATATTTAATTCATGATAGACAATGATATTATTGAACCAAGTAATGGTATCTAGAGCTCACCTATTTTAATAGGATAAAATCCAACAGGTCACAAAGATTCAGTACAGATTATTGTAAAATCAATATGACAATGAAAGTGAACTCATATCCTAATTTGTGAATTTAGGACTGCATTAAATGAATTATACACACATAATGTTGGTACAAAATCAACTTGCTAAAAGGACATCGGCAAGTTCTATTTTCTGACAGAGCCAATGAAATAGCAGTTTTTAAAATGCTGAATGAACATTATCAATGCAGTCATGTCTTTGGAATTGAAATGCACCACCAATGTTTTAATAATTCAATTATAAAATCATTGAAGGATTATGTATCTATCATTTACATCAACAATTTGATTTTTTTTAGCCAAACCTGGGAAGAACATTAACACCCAGTGACCTGTTCTCAGTTCTGAGGAAGGTTCACTAGATTTGAAAAGTAAATTCTGATTTCTCTCCACAGGTGCTGCCAGACCTATTGGGCTTTTCCAACAATTTCTGTTTCTGTTTCTGATTTCCATTATCTGTGGTTCTCTCCATTTTTATCTAGGAACATTTACATCATTTGACTAAACCCTTTGATCAGAGGTTTCTCATTCTCATGCATTACACTAGTTTCAGATTGTCCAGTTTGTGGGCTCCAGCCACCTTCTCTTTACCTTGGACATGCAGTGCCTTTGTATGTTCATCCCCCATCAGGATGGTCTTAGAGCTCTCTGCTACTTCTTGGAAAAAAGGTCTGAACCTTCCCCATCCCTGCCCTCCCTCCCTCCCTCCATCCCTCCCTCCCTCCCTCCCTCCCTCCCTGCCCTCCCTCCCTCCCTCCCTCCATCCCTCCGCTTGGTTGAGCTCATCCTCATTCTGAATAATTTCTCTTTTAACTCCTCTCACTTTCTTCAGGTCAGAGAGGAGGCCCTATGTACCCTCATGTGCCTCAGTTATGTCTGCCTCTTTCTAGGGTACGTGGAACATTCCTTCTACCAGATGTATTCTGGTTCCAACCCAGTATATTGATGATGTCATCGGTGCTGGAAATACTTATCAATTTTGCTTCCAATTTTCAGAACGGTCTCACCTTCACCTGGTTCTTCTCGGATTCCTTCTTTCTGAAATAACTCCCCAGGTATCCCATTACCGAGTCCCCCTTTACTTACACATAGAGTGTCCTTGACACTGACCCAGCTCCCTCAGAGCCAGCTCTCAGAGTGAACAGAACCTCTGACACTCTTGTTTATATCAGTCAGTCAGGGCTCCCTGATTGGACCAGAATAACAGCCTCCAATCAGGGAGCTCCTATTCTATGAGGTCCACCTGACTGACCTCGTTACAATCTCTCCCATTCTGAGTCTGAGGACACAGGCCAGTTTTGTTTTGTAGCTCCTCCTGGGGTGTTTGAGCACTGGGCCAGGTTCCTGCGACTCTGCCTGTGATACAGGAGGCGTGTCATATACAGCAGCTTGCCTCTTGTGCCTGAGAGTCTCAGAAGAAATTCAATCTCTTCTTCAGACAGCAAAGGCATTAAAGTGGTGACATTTGTCGTATCCATCTCAGAGTCTGAGGTAGCTTCAACACTTGATGGAGAGGGAGAACTCATGGATTCTGGAATGATTGGAGAGGCTGTCGAGGAGCCAGGCAGTTTTGCATCTGCACCATTTGTGAGTTTGCAGCTTTCATATGGTCCGTGTGTTTGTTCAGGACCGTTGTACCCATCTGAACTTTATATGGCACTAGACCTGATCTCATGTCGACCATGCCTCTTACCCACACAAGGTCATTCCCCTGGTTCCTACACCAAACTGTGCCCCCTGAAACAAACTGTGTCTCTCTTTTAGCAGAGTCTTGTATCCAGTACTGGCATTTCTGATGCTGTTTCACCCTCCCCCACCACCCCGAAACCCCACCAGGTCACAATTTACTCTGGTACAGTCTTCACCCCATTAGCTATTCTGTTGGAACTACTTTGTAGTTACATGAGGACTGGCCCTATCATCAAATAAGGACCAGGGTAGTTTGGTATCCAGTGAAGCTGTTGTCTGTTTCTTTCAAAGTTTGAACTGCTTTTTCTGCCAGACCATGAGATGATGGATGGAGTGGAGTTTTCCTTATATGTGGAATACCATTTGACTTTATGAAACACTGCAATTTCATGCTGGTAAACATTGCCTGTGACCGGTGACCAATACTTCGAGAAGTTGGCATATTGCAAAAGATGTGCACAGTTTTTCTGTTGTCATCCTCTGTGCTTGACGAATGAACTCTCTGCACATCCAGCCACTGTGGGTGAGCATCCACAATGACGAAGAACATGGAGCCCACAAAAGGACCTGCACTGTTGATGTGTAACTGAGTCCAGGATTTACCCGGCCATTCCCATGAATGTGGGGGAGCTGCTGTCCTTGTTGGCACTCTGGGCACTACCCCACTAACACGGCAATGTCTACATCCAATCCTGGCCACCAGACATTACTTCTCTTCGACATGTTCATTTTGGAAAGCCCTGGATGATGCTGGTGGACTTCAGCCACTATCTAGCAGTAACCTTTGCTCAGAGTAATCACCCTCACTCCTTATCATAACATGCCATCCTCCACTGTGATCTGGTCTCTCCATGTCCAAAAAGGTTCCAGTTCTGGCAGTGGCAACCCTTTGGTTTCCCTCATAAGCGCACGCTGTTTCAGTTTTGCAAAGACCGGATCTTCCTATATCCAAAATCTGATATTCTCAGCAGTGACGAAAGTGAAATTATGTCTGACTTTCCCATGCCTACAACAATGTGAAATTTGACATGAATGGACTCCATTGTAAAATTGTTTTGAACTTCAGCACTCCTGTTGCACGTTTAGAAGAAAGGCAGAACATTTGAATGGATACCAGGATGTCAAAGTGCCTTTGAAAACGAGAAAGCTGTTCTGACAACCACATTGGTTTTAACTGCACTGAATTACACAAAGCCATTTGAAATAGCTTGCGATGCCAGCAGTACATGGTGCAATTTTGCTGTAGTATGATGATTTGTAAGCTATTTTTCAAATCCAGTTTGTTCTGATATAGCATGATAGCTTCCTTTCTATGTGATCCCACGTTATAAGAAAATCACATAATAGCAGCACCATTTAAATTCAAATAAGGGGACGAGAATGGCGTTATAGCCAACACAGGTAAGGAAAGCTCACATTCTACAAATAATGGTCTAAACTCTTCAATTGAGTTGTAGCCAATTTGCATCGAAGAAACATGCATTATAGCAGAACGGACCGTAAACATCCTACATTTTTAACCAAAATATTCTACAGTTGAGAAAGTGACATGGAGTTTTGTAATGATTCTAACACAATTTTTAGATGTGCATCAGTAACTGTATGGAATAAACTATTATTTACATGGAGCACGATCTCTTCATTTTCTTATAAACAATTTCAGCATAAGCAATTCTGATTGTTTAGGTTATTGAGAGAACACTAGCAGGACAGTGCTGTGATGCCAATGAGCATATGTAAAAGATGGTTACTATGTAATCCATTGTATGTTAAAGTCCAACATGTTGTTGTAGTTATTGTGACTTGAAGTAGCATTGAGATAACTTTTGATGAGTAATGAAAAATCCTCTTTAAAAGACATATTTGCTTTTTGACAGCAGACATAAAGACTGTTTCATATATATTGTAATGTCATTTAGAGTCATAGAGTCATAGAGATGTACAGCATAGAAACAGACCCTTCGGTCCAACCTGTCCATGCCGACCAGATATCCCAACCCAATCTAATCCCACCTGCCAGCACACGGCCCATATCCCTCCAAACCCTTCCTATTCATATACCCATCCAAATAGCTCTTAAATGTTGCCATTGTACCAGCGTCCACCACATCCTCTGGCAGCTCATTCCATACACGTACCACCCTCTGCGTGAAAATGTTGCCCCTTAGGTCTGTTTTATATCTTTCCCCTCTCACCCTAAACCTATGCCCTCCAGTTCTGGACTCCCCGATCCCAGGGAAAAGACTTTGTCTATTTACCCTATCCATGCTCCTCATAATTTTGTAAACCTCTATAAGGTCACCCATCAGCCTCTGACGCTCCAGGGAAAACAGCCCCAGCCTGTTCAGCCTCTCACTGTAGCTCAAACCCTCCAACCCTGGCAACATCCTTGTAAATCTTTTCTGAACCCTTTCAAGTTTCACAATATCTTTCCGATAGGAAGGAAACCAGAATTGCACGCAATATTCCAACAGTGGCCTAACCGATGTCCTGTACAGCCTCAACATGACCTCCCTACTCCTGTACTCAATACTCTGACCAATAAAGAAAAGCATACCAAATGCCTTCTTCACTATCCTATCTACCGGTGACTCTACTTTCAAGGAGCTATGAAGCCAAGGTCTCTTTCTTCAGGAACACTCCCCAGGACCTTACCATTAAGTATATAAGTCCTGCTAAGATTTACTTTCCCAAAATGCAGCACCTTGCATTTATCTGAATTAAACTCCATCTGTCACTTCTCAGAGCATTGGCCCATCTGTTGGAGAGAGGGGTCCCATTTTATAAAGAACATAGTGTATAAATGGCACTGAATAATGGCAGGACTCCCCCACAACAATTCTCTGCTGCTTCTGTGATCAGTGATTATCACTCCCGTTGGAGTGCGGTTGCCCCCAATGCATGTGTGTGCTTGGCACAACCTCATAATACAGAAACATTTTTTATCTCAGAAATACAAACTACTGTCCAATATCTCGTTAGGTTCATTTATTTAATTAATTAATCTTTATACAACGATTATTTTAGTTAAATGAAATACAGTACGACCCCCGTATATGCGGAATCATTTTCTGTGGTTTCAGTTACCACGGTTTAACGTGGCTAGAACATATTATGGGGAATCTTCCTCAACCAGAGCCCAGGAGGCTGCTGGGAAGGTATGTTTCCCATTTAAATAAATGGATTCACTCCTTTCCACAGTTTCAGGCTTCTGTGGTAGGTTTAGGAATGTATCCTGCGTGGGTATGGTGGGACTATCGTAGTTTAACTAGTTAATCTAATAATGTGATACAGTTGCCTTTACTTCCTAGTGTGAATTAAAATTGCTGCATTAATTTAGAGAGAGAGAAACCATAACCCATTACTAATAAGCCTATCTAATTAGCTCTTCTAAACATACAGAATTCAGTCCTCCATGTCTGCCCCCGCTCCCTCACAGACCACTCTCCGGTCACCAACACATAATCAAACCATGCACCAAATTCCCTCCCTCAGTTATCAAATACCCCAAGTCAAACATGTACTCTGCCTTGCGGTATGACTGCAAATAGGACATGATGCATCTTACTTCATGTGTATCTGAATTGTCCCATAATTGGAAGAGCCACAATTCAAAGAGTTGATTTATTTTTGAACAAGATGTGGGTATCACTGGCTGGGCCAGCAGTTATTGTCCATCCCTCACAAAGCTAAATCCTCCACAGATACAGTGTACCCGCTCTGAATCCACTCTCAACTCCTGTGCTATGTATCTATTCCAGGTGCTAAACCCCTCCTCTGAATCTGCCCTTTGTACTAATCCAACACACTGTATTCCCCCCCTTGTTTACTAATCACCCATTCTATCCCGGCCCTGTGTTAAACCCTTTCTGCATCCCCCTTTTGTGCTAATCCTTACTCTGTATGTGCCCTGTGTGCTAACCACCATCTCCCCACCATATGAATCTCATTAGCTGACTATACAGCTGTCACTAGCAAAGAGCTTGTGTATTGCAGATTGAGAGAAAAATAGAATAAAGGTTAAATATAAGACCTGGCTTAAGGAGTAGGCTTCCTAAATATCCTCATTGTCAATGATGGAAGAACCCTACATCAATGCAAATTGATTCACTCCAGTGATAGCAAGAAATGGCTGAAGGCTATTAAACTGGAATCTACCAAACAATATGGAAACTAACCCAGGTAAATGCTGTCCACATAGAGCAGGCTAAATCCAATCAAACCATGATCTACCTGATCAGTTTGCTGTTAATCATTAGCAACGTGATGGAAGGTGTCGTCAGTGTTATTAAACACCTACGCAACAACAAGCTGTTCACTGAAGCTCAGTTTGGGTTTTTCTAGAGCAACTTAGCTCCTGACCTCATTACTGAGTGAAAAAAAATTGTCTAGCAATCCTATGAAACCTTAACAAATTTACTGAATGTTACAGGAAAAGCTCTTACGCTGTCATGTGTAAAGTTTCCAAAACAGGTGTTGGCTGAGCAACAAAAGAGATACTTGTTATCTTAAACATGTCTCTAGCCCTTAAACAAGATCTTCTGAACTCTAATAAGATTGGGTCTCGTAACCCATACATAATCCAAGTGTGTGAGTAAGGTTAAGCAGAGTCTCAAGACAGATTATTCACATTTGTCAGGCAAGAGTTTTGCGAAGCAGTCTATGCGGGTTTTAGTAAATACAAACACTTTGGCAAGCTTCACGAGACTGAGAACAAAAGAGAGTGTGCCACCACTGATGGAGATCTGATTTATTCTCCATCATCGAATCATTCCTTCCACTGTGCCTGTGTCTTTTACTCCTATTTAGTTGATATGTATAATTCCAAACTGTTGCTGCTTAATAGTTTGCATTAGAATCACTTGGAAGATAAAAGCACTGAATTCCACAGGTCAGAGTGACTACCCTTGCAATTAAACAGCATTTGACAGAGTGCGCCATCAATGAGTCCTGGCAAAACTGGAATCAATGAGTATCAGGAGAAAAAAACTCTCCACTGGTTAGAGCCATACCCGTCTCATAGGAAGATGGTTGTGGTTATTGGAGGTCAGTCATCTGATTCCAGAACATCTCTGCCGAAGTTAGTTCCTCAAAGAAGTGTCATAGATCCAACAATCTACATTACCAGTAACATGCAACTCCCATGAACAAATATGACAAAGCAGTTTCAGGAAGATTCGTGAGGCTGAATCATGGACTGAAGTAGACTTCTTTATAAATAAAAGTTGCGTATATTGGCCTGTATGCATTGAAGTTTAAAAAAGAAAGGTGATCTGACTGAGGCATTTGAGATTCTCAGGGACTTGACAGGCTAGATGCAAAGAGGCCGCTGCCTCAAGTGGGAAGGTCTAGAATGAGGAGGCGCCGTTTAAACGTCAGGCATCGCACATTAATGAGGAAGATGAGGCAAAATCTCTTTTCTCAGATGGTTGATAGTGTTTTGAAACCTTTTCCCCAGACAGCAGTGGGGATGGGCCACTGAATATCATCAGGACTGAATTAGACAGATGTTTGATTGACATGATTCATGAAAAACAGGCAGAAAACTGGAGTTGACGCTACTATCAGATCAGCCACTGTCAGAAGTCATACAACCTCACCTGATGAAGGAGCAGCGCTCTGTAACCTTGTAATTTCAAATAAAACTGTTGGACTATAGCCTGTTGTCGTGTGACTTCTGACCTTGTCCAACACTGACACCTTCACATCAGATCAGCGAGGATTTTATTGTGTCATGGAATAGGATGAAGGGGCTGAATGGCCTGCTCTTATTCCCTTTTCTTAAGTCTTTAAAGTAATTACATTCTTCCAGATTCAATACCCTTTAGTGAATTATCAACTATCTGCATTTATAAGGTGCCATGAACTGAGAAAACAAAATCACAAGCATATAAGGGAAAGTAAAATCATTGTTACAGCACAGGAGGAGGCCATTTGGCCCATCATATCTACACCGACTCTCCAAATGAGCATTATGACTTAGTGGCATTCTTTTGCCTTATTCCCATACCCTTGTATATATCTATTTTTAAATAGAAATAATCGAATGCCCACTCAAATGCTACAAAATGTCTAAAATGCTTCATATCAAATAAAATCCAATATTAGATATCTTTATAGGATGACTAAAACCCTGCTAATGACCAGGTATTTATCATCACACTTTGAGGAAATAATGGCTTGGAGTAGGAATTGCATAAAATAGGAGTAAAAAGTGAGGTCTGCCGATGCTGGAGATCAAAGCTGAAAATGTGTTGCTGGTTAAAGCGCAGCAGGTCAGGCAGCATCCAAGGAACAGGAGATTTGACGTTTCGGGCCAGAGCCCTTCATCAGGAATGAGGAGAGGGTGCCAGGCAGGCTAAGATAAAAGGTAGGGAGGAGGGACTTGGGGGAGGGGCGATGGAGATGTGATAGGTGGAAGGAGGTCAAGGTGAGGGTGATAGGCCGGAGTGGGGTGGGGGCGGAGAGGTCAGGAAGAAGATTGCAGGTTAGGAGGGCGGTGCTGAGTTCAAGGGAATCGACTGAGACAAGGTGGGGGGAGGGGAAATGAGGAAACTGGAGAAATCTGAGTTCATCCCTTGTGGTTGGAGTGTTCCCAGGCGGAAGATGAGGCGCTCTTCCTCCAGCCGTCGTGTTGTTATGTTCTGCCGGTGGAGGAGTCCAAGGACCTGCATGTCCTCGGTGGAGTGGGAGGGAGAGTTAAAGTGTTGAGCCACGGGGTGGTTGGGTTGGTTCGTCCAGGCGTCCCAGAGGTGTTCCCTGAAGCGTTCCGCAAGTAGGCGGCCCAACACTTTAACTCTCCCTCCCACTCCACCGAGGACATGCAGGTCCTTGGACTCCTCCACCGGCAGAACATAACAACACGACGGTCGGAGGAAGAGCGCCTCATCTTCTGCCTGGGAACCCTCCAACCACAAGGGATGAACTCAGATTTCTCCAGTTTCCTCATTTCCCCTCCCCCCACCTTGTCTCAGTCAATTCCCTTGAACTCAGCACCGCCCTCCTAACCTGCAATCTTCTTCCTGACCTCTCCGCCCCCACCTCACTCCGGCCTATCACCCTCACCTTGACCTCCTTCCACCTATCACATCTCCATCGCCCCTCCCCCAAGTCCCTCCTCCCTACCTTTTATCTTAGCCTGCCTGGCACCCTCTCCTTATTCCTGATGAAGGGCTCTGGCCCGAACCGTCGAATTTCCTGTTCCTTGGATGCTGCCTGACCTGCTGTGCTTTAACCAGCAACACATTTTCAGCATTGCATAAAATAGTACCTCCAGGTGGACAAGAGGGATAATTGAAAAGGACAGAGAGGGTTAGTGATGAAATTGATTTTAATGTGGAATGAACAAACCTGAGATGGTGCAGGTTGACCAGGTAGTTATTGGTGGGGTGAAGGAAAAAGGGGTGAATGGTCAGTGTTGGGGCATTGGGGTGAATGGGCAGTGATGGGGGATTGGGGTTGAGTGGTCAGTGATAGGGGATAGGTGGTAAGTGGACAGTGATGGGGATTGGGGGTGAGTGGTCAATGATGGAGATTGAGGATGAGTGATCAGTGATAGGGAATTGGGGGTGAGTGGGTAGTGATGGGGCATTGGGGATGAGTGGACAGTGATAGGGATTGGGGGTGAGAGGGTAGTGATGGGGCATTGGGGGTGAGTGGACAGTGATAGGGATTGGGGATGAGTGGACAGTGATAGGGATTGGGGGTGAGTCTGTAGTGATGGGGCATTGGGGGTGAGTGGACAGATATAGGGATTGGGGTGAATGGGTAGTGATGGGGCATTGGGGGGAGAGTGGTCAGTGATGGAGGATTGGGGTGAATGGTCAATGATGTGGGATTGGGAGTGAGTGGTCAGTGATGGGGATTGGGGTTGAGTGGTCAGTGATGGAGATTAAGGTGAGTGGTCAGTGATGGGGATTGGGGTGAGTGGTCAGTGATGAGGGATTTGGGATGAGTGGGTAGTGATGGGGATTGGGGATGAGTGGTCAGTGATGGGACATTGGGGGTGAGTGGGCACTGATATGGATTGGGGTGAGTGGGCAGTGATAGGGATGGGGGTGAGTGGACAGTGGAGGAGGATTGGAGTTCAGTGATCAGTGATGTGGGATTGGGGTTGAGTGGTCAGTGGAGGAGGATTTGGGGTGAATGGTCAGTTATGGAGGATTGGGGTGAATTTTCAGTGATGGAGGATTGGGGGTGAGTGGTCAGTGATAGGGATTTGGAGGTGACGGGGTAGTGATGGGGCATTGGGGATGAATGGGCAGTAATGAGGAATTGGGGGTGAGTGGACAGTGATAGGGATTGGAGGCGAGTGTTCAGTGATGGGGCATTAGGGCGAGTGGTCAGTGATGGGGCATTGGGGGTGATTGGTCAGTGATGGGGGATTGGGGGTGAGTGGTCAGTGATGGGGATTGGGGGTGAGTGGTCAGTGATGGGGATTGGGGGTGAGTGGTCAGTTGTGGAGGATTGGGGGTGAGTGGTCAGTGATGAGGGATTGGGGGTGAGTGGGCAGTGATGGGGATTTGGGGTGAGTGGTAGGATGAGGGATTGGGGGTGAGTGGGTAGTGATGGGAATTGGGGGTGAGTGGGCAGTGATGGGGATTGGGGGTGAGTGTTCAGTGATGGGGATTGGGGGTGAATGGTCAGTGATGGAAATTGGGGGTGAGTGGGCAGTGATGGGGGATTGGGGGTGAGTGGTCAGTTGTGGAGGATTGAGGGTGAGTGTTCAGTGATGGGGATTGGGGGTGAGTGGTCAGTGATGGGGATTGGGGGTGAGTGGGTAGTGATGGGGATTGGGGGTGAGTGTTCAGTGATGGGGATTGGGGGTGAATGGTCAGTGATGGAAATTGGGGGTGAGTGGGCAGTGATGGGGGATTGGGGGTGAGTGGTCAGTTGTGGAGGATTGGGGGTGAGTGGGTAGTGATGGGGATTGGGGGTGAGTGGACAGTGATAGGGATTGGAGGCGAGTGTTCAGTGATGGGGCATTAGGGGTGATTGGTCAGTGATGGGGGATTGGGGGTGAGTGGGCAGTGATGGGGATTGGGGGTGAGTGGTCAGTGATGGGGATTGGGAGTGAGTGGGTAGTGATGGGTATTGGGGGTGAGTGGGTAGTGATGGGATTGGGGGTGAGTGGTCAGTGATGAGGGATTGGGGGTGAGTGGGCAGTGATAAGGGAATGGGGGTGAGTGGTCAGTTGTGGAGGATTGGGGTGAGTGGTCAGTGATGAGGGATTGGTGGTGAGTGGTCAGTGATGGGGATTGGGGGTGAGTGGTCAGTTATGGGGGATTGGGGGTGAGTGGGTAGTGATGGGGATTGGGGGTGAGTGGTCAGTGATGAGGGATTGGGGGTGAGTGGTCAGTGATGGGGATTGGGAGTGAATGGTCAGTGATGGGGATTGGGGGTGAGTGGGCAGTGATGAGGGATTGGGAGTGAATGGTCAGTGATGGGGATTGGGGGTGAGTGGGTAGTGATGGGGGATTAGGGTGAGTGGGTATTGATGGGGATTGGGGGTGTGTGGTCAGTGATGGGAATTGGGGGTGAGTGGGTAGTGATGGGGATTGGGGATGAGTGGACAGTGATAGGGATTGGGGGTGAGAGGGTAGTGATGGGGCATTGGGGGTGAGTGGACAGATATAGGGATTGGGGTGAATGGGTAGTGATGGGGCATTGGGGGGAGAGTGGTCAGTGATGGAGGATTGGGGGTGAATGGTCAATGATGTGGGATTGGGAGTGAGTGGTCAGTGATGGGGATTGGGGTTGAGTGGTCAGTGATGGAGATTAAGGTGAGTGGTCAGTGATGGGGATTGGGGTGAGTGGTCAGTGATGAGGGATTCGGGATGAGTGGGTAGTGATGGTGATTGGGGATGAGTGGTCAGTGATGGGACATTGGGGGTGAGTGGGCACTGATATGGATTGGGGTGAGTGGGCAGTGATAGGGATGGGGGTGAGTGGACAGTGGAGGAGGATTGGAGTTCAGTGATCAGTGATGTGGGATTGAGGGTGAGTGGGCAGTGATGGGGATTGGGGGTGAGTGGTCAGTGATGGGGATTGGGGGTGAGTGGTCAGTTGTGGAGGATTGGGGGTGAGTGGTCAGTGATGAGGGATTGGGGGTGAGTGGTCAGTGATGGGGATTGGGGGTGAGTGGGTAGTGATGGGGGATTAGGGTGAGTGGGTATTGATGGGGATTGGGGGTGTGTGGTCAGTGATGGGAATTGGGGGTGAGTGGGTAGTGATGGGGATTGGGGATGAGTGGACAGTGATAGGGATTGGGGGTGAGAGGGTAGTGATGGGGCATTGGGGGTGAGTGGACAGTGATAGGGATTGGGGATGAGTGGACAGTGATAGGGATTGGGGGTGAGTCTGTAGTGATGGGGCATTGGGGGTGAGTGGACAGATATAGGGATTGGGGTGAATGGTCAATGATGTGGGATTGGGAGTGAGGGGTCAGTGATGGGGATTGGGGTTGAGTGGTCAGTGATGGAGATTAAGGTGAGTGGTCAGTGATGGGGATTGGGGTGAGTGGTCAGTGATGAGGGATTCGGGATGAGTGGGTAGTGATGGGGATTGGGGATGAGTGGTCAGTGATGGGACATTGGGGGTGAGTGGGCACTGATATGGATTGGGGTGAGTGGGCAGTGATAGGGATGGGGGTGAGTGGACAGTGGAGGAGGATTGGAGTTCAGTGATCAGTGATGTGGGATTGGGGTTGAGTGGTCAGTGGAGGAGGATTTGGGGTGAATGGTCAGTTATGGAGGATTGGGGTGAATTTTCAGTGATGGAGGATTGGGGGTGAGTGGTCAGTGATAGGGATTTGGAGGTGAAGGGGTAGTGATGGGGCATTGGGGATGAATGGGCAGTAATGAGGAATTGGGGGTGAGTGGACAGTGATAGGGATTGGAGGCGAGTGTTCAGTAATGGGGCATTAGGGCGAGTGGTCAGTGATGGGGCATTGGGGGTGATTGGTCAGTGATGGGGGATTGGGGGTGAGTGGGCAGTGATGGGGATTGGGGGTGAGTGGTCAGTGATGGGGATTGGGGGTGAGTGGTCAGTTGTGGAGGATTGGGGGTGAGTGGTCAGTGATGAGGGATTGGGGGTGAGTGGGCAGTGATGGGGATTTGGGGTGAGTGGTAGGATCAGGGATTGGGGGTGAGTGGGTAGTGATGGGAATTGGGGGTGAGTGGGCAGTGGTGGGGGATTGGGGGTGAGTGGTCAGTTGTGGAGGATTGGGGGTGAGTGGGCAGTGATGGGGATTGGGGGTGAGTGGTCAGTGATGGGGATTGGGGGTGAGTGGTCAGTTGTGGAGGATTGGGGGTGAGTGTTCAGTGATGGGGATTGGGGGTGAATGGTCAGTGATGGAAATTGGTGGTGAGTGGGCAGTGATGGGGGATTGGGGGTGAGTGGTCAGTTGTGGAGGATTGGGGGTGAGTGGGTAGTGATGGGGATTGAGGGTGAGTGGACAGTGATAGGGATTGGAGGCGAGTGTTCAGTGATGGGGCATTAGGGGTGATTGGTCAGTGATGGGGGATTGGGGGTGAGTGGGCAGTGATGGGGATTGGGGGTGAGTGGTCAGTGATGGGGATTGGGAGTGAGTGGGTAGTGATGGGTATTGGGGGTGAGTGGTCAGTGATGAGGGATTGGGGGTGAGTGGGCAGTGATAAGGGAATGGGGGTGAGTGGTCAGTGATGAGGGATTGGGGGTGAGTGGGCAGTGATAAGGGAATGGGGGTGAGTGGTCAGTTGTGGAGGATTGGGGTGAGTGGTCAGTGATGAGGGATTGGTGGTGAGTGGTCAATGATGGGGATTGGGGGTGAGTGGTCAGTTATGGGGGATTGGGGGTGAGTGGGTAGTGATGGGGATTGGGGGTGAGTGGTCAGTGATGAGGGATTGGGGGTGAGTGGTCAGTGATGGGGATTGGGAGTGAATGGTCAGTGATGGGGATTGGGGGTGAGTGGGCAGTGATAGGGATTGGAGGCGAGTGTTCAGTAATGGGGCATTAGGGCGAGTGGTCAGTGATGGGGCATTGGGGGTGATTGGTCAGTGATGGGGGATTGGGGGTGAGTGGGCAGTGATGGGGATTGGGGGTGAGTGGTCAGTGATGGGGATTGGGGGTGAGTGGTCAGTTGTGGAGGATTGGGGGTGAGTGGTCAGTGATGAGGGATTGGGGGTGAGTGGGCAGTGATGGGGATTTGGGGTGAGTGGTAGGATGAGGGATTGGGGGTGAGTGGGTAGTGATTGGAATTGGGGGTGAGTGGGCAGTGATGGGGGATTGGGGGTGAGTGGTCAGTTGTGGAGGATTGGGGGTGAGTGGGCAGTGATGGGGATTGGGGGTGAGTGGTCAGTGATGGGGATTGGGGGTGAGTGGTCAGTTGTGGAGGATTGGGGGTGAGTGTTCAGTGATGGGGATTGGGGGTGAATGGTCAGTGATGGAAATTGGTGGTGAGTGGGCAGTGATGGGGGATTGGGGGTGAGTGGTCAGTTGTGGAGGATTGGGGGTGAGTGGGTAGTGATGGGGATTGAGGGTGAGTGGACAGTGATAGGGATTGGAGGCGAGTGTTCAGTGATGGGGCATTAGGGGTGATTGGTCAGTGATGGGGAATTGGGGGTGAGTGGGCAGTGATGGGGATTGGGGGTGAGTGGTCAGTGATGGGGATTGGGAGTGAGTGGGTAGTGATGGGTATTGGGGGTGAGTGGTCAGTGATGAGGGATTGGGGGTGAGTGGGCAGTGATAAGGGAATGGGGGTGAGTGGTCAGTGATGAGGGATTGGGGGTGAGTGGGCAGTGATAAGGGAATGGGGGTGAGTGGTCAGTTGTGGAGGATTGGGGTGAGTGGTCAGTGATGAGGGATTGGTGGTGAGTGGTCAATGATGGGGATTGGGGGTGAGTGGTCAGTTATGGGGGATTGGGGGTGAGTGGGTAGTGATGGGGATTGGGGGTGAGTGGTCAGTGATGAGGGATTGGGGGTGAGTGGTCAGTGATGGGGATTGGGAGTGAATGGTCAGTGATGGGGATTGGGGGTGAGTGGGCAGTGATGAGGGATTGGGAGTGAATGGTCAGTGATGGGGATTGGGGGTGAGTGGTCAGTGATGGGGATTGGGAGTGAATGGTCAGTGATGGGGATTGGGGGTGAGTGGTCAGTGATGGGGGATTAGGGTGAGTGGGTATTGATGGGGATTGGGGGTGTGTGGTCAGTGATGGGAATTGGGGGTGAGTGGGTAATGATGGGGATTGGGGGTGAGTGGGCAGTGATGGGGGATTGGGGGTGAGTGGGCAGTGATGGGGGATTGGGGGTGAGTGGGTAGTGATGGGGATTGGGGGTGAGTGGGTAGTGATGGGGATTGGGGGTGTGTGGTCAGTGATGGGGATTGGGGGTGAATGGTCAGTGATGGGGATTGGGGGTGAGTGGTCAGTGATGGGAATTGGGGGTGAGTGGGTAGTGATGGGGATTGGGCGTGAGTGGTCAGTTATGGGGGATTGGGGGTGAGTGGGTAGTGATGGGGATTGGGGGTGAGTGGTCAGTGATGGGGATTGGGGGTGAGTGGGCAGTGATGGGGATTGGGGGTGAGTGGGCAGTGATGAGGGATTGGGGGTGAGTGGTCAGTGATGGGGATTGGGGGTGAATGGTCAGTGATGGGAATTGGGGGTGAGTGGTCAGTGATGGGGATTGGGGGTGTGTGGTCAGTGATGAGGGATTGGGGGTGAGCGGTCAGTGATGGGGATTGGGGGTGAGTGGGTAGTGATGGGGGATTGGGGTGAGTGGTCAGTGATGGGGATTGGGGGTGTGTGGTCAGTGATGAGGGATTGGGGGTGAGCAGTCAGTGATGGGGATTGGGGGTGAGTGGTCAGTGATGGGGATTGGGGGTGAGTGGGTAGTGATGGGGGATTGGGGTGAGTGGTCAGTGATGGGGATTGGGGGTAGGAATTGGTGATCATCTTGGAGTTAGACCGTTAACCCTGTTTCTGTTCACACACACGCCAGTGTTTCTCCAGCACCTCAATTTCTCTCGGTGCACAAGCCTGATGTAACAAGAGGTTGTGAAATGTGTGGCAGGTAATCCTGATGTCACTTAATGTGGATTGTGAACACAATCTAAATTGAAAAATGTTGCATCTCATTTAAGAAAGAAAACTATATTTCCACACAGAGCTAAGAATAACTTTGCAGTGTCTGGAAGGAAACATTGATATTTATGAAAGTACAAACGTGACTTTAATGAAGAATGCCCAAATAGCGATTGTTTTCTTGAAATGATGGCAAAATTAAAATATTCTTTGCATTATCTGAAAAGCCTCATGTTTTTCCCTTCATTAAAATAAAACATCTCTCATTTTTTTTTATTAAGACATCCTGAGCGGTTTACAATAATGACATATTTCTGAATTGTGGTCAATATTCGATACAGGGAAGACCATTTCAAATGACATTTGAAGGACCCAAAACAGCCTCTGAAATCATAACTTAGCCGTGCATGACATGACAGAAGTTCCATAAGATTGCACACGCTGACCTCTCTGAACCTTCTTCAACAACTGTCTGATGCTTAAATCATTTCTGTTCTATATTTCCAGATATTGGAAGGCAGTGGGAACACCTAATTGAATTCAAGGTCAAAGTGGTTAAACAACTGAATCCAGTTGCTGACAGTTACTGAGCGTGGAGAGAATCCTGCAACATCTGCAGTTTGAAATCAGCAACAGTAACCCCTGACAACCACATCCTGTCATACTCTGATTCCGGCTGAACCATCAACACTCCATTTCCTAACAGCTCTGTTCGTTAGGAAATATAATAATACTGAGCCACCTGAAAACTCAGTTTGTGCTCCATTAGCTGGGACCAGTACAGCGGGAACCATTCAATAATTCACATGAGTGTATGGATCAGCTGGAAATCTGGCAACTTTCCTGGTCGTGACCATAATCTTGCTTCGGGCAGATTCTGGGGAATATGGAGAATATGCTCAGCATCTGCAACCTAATCTTATCACTGAAATATCTCATCCTTTGAAATGTTTTGGTTGTCTATTTGACACCCCCTCAAGACCCTTTCATCCAATGTGAAGTGTGGTGATCAAAGATATACCTGGATATTATAGATGGCATATGATGTAGGAAATGTGAACTTATCCACTTTGACAGGAAGAGGAGAAAAATAACATATTATTGAAATGTACAGAACCCTGCTACAGAATCCTGAATCATCAAAGGTTCGTATGAGGTACAGCAAGTAACTGGGATGGAAAACAGGATGTCACTTATTATAAAGTGAATGGAATATAAAAGAAATGGACATACTTCTGCAGTTGCACAGGGCTTTGGCTGAGACCACACCTGGGGTACAGTGTTTCATTGCAGCCTTTTTATTTAAGAAAGGACATAAATGCTTTAGGGATTTGCTTGACTTTTGAGAGGAGAAGCTTATTCAGAAAAGTTGAGTAAGTTGGGTGTATACCTATTGGAGTTTCGAAGATTAAGAGTTGATTTTATTAAAACATAAAGGTTTGAATATAACCATATTTTGGCTGTCATTTTCAGGAGTTAATCTCTCCATGAGGTCTAGCACGTTTTCTTGTGTTATCATCTCAAATTTGCTCATTCACTATTTCCCCCTTCATTGGGGTGGCACGGTGGCACGGTGGCTCAGTGGTTAGCACTGCTGCCTCACAGCGCCAGGGACCCAGGTTTGATTCCAGTCTTGGGCAACTGTCTGTGTAGAGTTTGCATGTTTTCCCCGTGTCTGAGTGGGTTTCCTCTGGGTGCTTTGGTTTCCTCCCACAGTCCAAGGATTTGCAGGTTAGATGAATTGCCCACAGTGTTCAGGGATGTGTAGGTTAGGTGCATTGGTCAGGGGTAAATATAGGATAATAGGTAGGGGACTGGGTCTGGGTGGGTTACTCTTCGGAGGGTCAGTGTGGACATGTTGGGCCAAAGGCCCTGTTTCTACACCATAGGGATTCCATGATGGTCTAGCCCTCTCACCCAGATTTATTCTGATTCTCCCAGTTGCCATGGTCAGAGATAAACACCACATCCAGGATATCCTGGAACACAGCAACATCCTTGGCACTGGCACCATATTTAAAACAATGTTGCACACTCAGAAAAGCTGTTTGGTGGCTCAAAGGTCGTGAGCATGGATTCTTTATTCCATTGGCATCAGGTCATTACCAACATGAAGGGAAATAATAAGAAAATATTTTCACGATGTAGAGAATAACCAGGTGGGTTCCATTAGGATAAAGAATTCCTTCTTCTGCCCACTTTCCCTTCCAAATCATTTCAATCTTCAACAAAAACACTCTTTCATTTCCAGTGAGAAGCTATTGGACAGCTCCAGCCTCCCTCCCTCACTGTCACCACCTACTGGTGGAGGTCTGCAGAACAGCCATTTACTGTGACTTAGTTTTCAATATTTAAGTCAGTTTTAAATAAGTTGAAGCTGATACTCACTGTCCTTTGCAATGAGATGCAAATTGTACAAATCTTCCAGTTTTTCTGGACTGCTCTCTCATTACAGGAAGTGGGTGGGTGCGGAGAGGGGTGCAGGGGTGACTGATGGTTTAACTTAAGGGTGATCAACATCAGGCAAGGAGAAAGAGATTGAGAAGGACAGCCCTTTACAGTAATCTCAATTTAGAGAATTAAACCCATGTTCTCGGCATCAATCTCCATTGCAAACCAGCCATCCAGCCAACTGAGCGAACCAACTGAATGGTAAATCGATACTTACCACAGACAAAGGATGCAAGGCTCACTTGACTGTGTCTGAGACGATTCACCACCTCTCATACCACCCAAAACCTGGGCATGCAGGCAGCTTTCATGGGGGCCTCAGATACTCTATCTCACAGTTACTCCTTTGTTCTTTCCCTCTTAAAATGCCCACAATTTCTCGATCAACCTTACTCCCTTTCCCTCCTCTCTCTCTCCTCCCCATCCCTACTCTGTCTTCTCTCACTCTCTACCCTCCACACTCCTCTCCTTCCCCACTCCCTCCCTCTCTCTCTCATCTTCTCCATTCTTTTGGCATTATCTCATTTTCTGTTGAGCCCTCTATCTGAAACATTGATACTATTTGCCTCTTAATAAATAGTTTCAGCTTCGAGTTTGATTGTTTGTAATCGAGCAACTGTGATAAAGATACCAGATTGTTTCCACCAAGTTTTCGGAACCTCAGATTGACAGATTTATCTCTCCCTTTGTTCCTGAGAAAGTGGGAATGAGATCTCTAAATGTGTTCAAAATAATAATTGTCTGCCAAGTCGCTGAAAGGAAACTAACTGAAAATTGTAGCTTCTAGCTTGTGGAGATAATCCTGGGAGTGACAATTCACTGAGCAGTCAAAATGGTGCCTGGACCCATTCAGAGATTGAACTAAACTTCTGTTTTTATCACGTAGCAGTCTGTTCATTCAGCCATTTCCACACATTTCATCCCACCCACACTCCCTGACACAGTATAGCAAACTAGAGAAGAATAGGCAGCTGTTTCTGTTACAAATCAAAATGCTTTCAGGTTAGGGACAGGCATGTTTAACCAACAGAATATACACAGAGTATAAATTAAAAACAAAACATTGACTTTTCTGATTGAGATCATTTGTTCCCTCCCTTTTGATTTTATTTTTTATTTCTCTCCTTTTCTGAAAGCACTAAATCTCTCTCATGGATGAAGAAGCTGACGCCTATTTCTAAATGTACACTGAGACAATGAAATACTCAGCTCTTGTCAAGTGAAATCCATTCCGAGCTCAGACTATGTTCAGCAGGAAGAACAGAGACATGCAGGATTTACAATTCAGCTGCAATACACACCCCCCTACTCTGTGTAATTGCACTCTCCTCCAATGTCCTCTATATACACATGCCACCACCACCCCCAACTCCACCCTATGTTCACACATTCTCCCTATCACCCCCAAAGTATATGTGTCTTCCGTGTTTGCACAGACTTCATCATTATGGTCTATGTACAAACGTTTTTCCCATCACACTCTGTGTATACACTCTACTCCCAATGGCCTCCATGTACACACACCTCTCTGTCATCCTCTGTGTACATGTACTCTGTCCTCCATTTAGACATACTCTCCCCATTAGCAACACCACCTGCATCGACACAAATTCTCCCCCATCAACCCTACTATTTCCATATATTCTCCCAACCATTCTCCTTTTGCACACATCCTTTCCCTTAAACCCCACATACCCACATTCTCCCATGTACACACACACACTCCCCTGTCACACACCCTTTCCCCACAAGAATCACCCGACTGTACACACATACTCAACCTGGCATCTCCATTATGTACATGCACACATTTCTGTCATCTTCCCCATGAACAAACAGTCTCTGCCCATGTGAACATGTACACACTATCCCATCATTCCTCGTCCTCCATATAAGCTGTCTCCAAATACAGACAGAGAGTGCTGCTGGAGAAGCACGGCATCTGAGGAGCAGGAGAACTGACGTTTCGGTCAAAAGACCTCCATCATTCCTGATGAAGGGCTTTTGCCTGAAATGTCGATTCTCCTGCTCCTCAGATGCTGCCTGTCCTGCTGCGCTTTTCCAGCACCACACTCTCGACTGTGATCTGCAGTCCTCACTTTTGTCTTGTCCAAATACACACATCAGCCCCAACATTTGTGCATACATACCTTCTTCCTACCACTCCCTGAGTACATAGCTTCTTCTCTCCAACTCCTTGGATACACAAGTCCACCACTCTCCATGTGTCCACATCTTTCCTCCCAGCCTCCATATGCATACCTTATCCAACAGCCAACTCCTCATGTAGTCAGGTTCTTCTACCCATTCACCATATGCACACATTCTTCCCCAATGACTATGTTTACACACATCAGCCCATCCTGTGTATTCTCATAATCCACCTGCCACATTTCCACACAAACCTTCGCTGTACCCACCACATGTACAAACACTCCCCCTCATGCATCACCAGCGAGGTCAGTATTTATTGCCCAAGCCTAATTGCCCAGAGGGCAGTTAAGAATCAACCACATGGCGTCACATGGAGGATGGCAGGTTCCTTCCCTAAGGGACATTGGTGAACCCCATTTCTCAACCCCTGCTTTGTCCCTATAACCATTGATCACCTTACTCATCAAGAATCTATCTCTATCTTAAATACACTCAATGACTTGGCCTCCTAGACCTTCTGTGGCAATGAGTTCTACATGCGCACTACTGTCTGGCTGAAGAAGGTCCACCTCATCTCAGTTCTAAAGGGTCGTCGCCCGCACTCTGAGGCTGTACTTTTGGGTCCCAGTCTCTCCAGCAAGAGGAACCATCTTCTTCATGCCCACTCTATCCAGACCTCTCAGTATTCTCTAAGTTTCAATGAGATCTCCCCTCATCCTTCTCAACTCCAATAAGTACAGATCCAGTTGAACTGAACCAGGATCCATGTGCTTGGCTTGCATTAAAAACACAGAAATAGAGAACACACACCGGACCATCAACGCCACACTCACAGGAATCCGATTCACGAGAGAGGAAGAAAAGGACAACCAGCTCCCATTCCTGGACGTGATGGTACAGAGAACACCGAACGGAGAATTCACCACAAGGGTACACAGGAAAACAACACACACAGACCAAGTCCTGAACTATGAAAGCAACCACCCCAACACACACAAACGAAGTTGCATCAGGCCATTATTCAAAAGAGCCACAACACACTGCAGTACACCAGAACTGCGAAAAGAGGAAGAAGAACACCTATACAAGATATTCACCAAAAACGGATACCCCCGCAATTTCATCAACAGATGCCTCAGGGAAAGACAACGAAATGAGGACACGCCACAACCCAGAGGACTGGCCACACTCCCATACATCAGGAGCATTTCCGAACTGACAGCCAGACTACTGCGACCACTAGGACTCATAACAGCACACAAACCAACAGCCACTCTCAGACAACTCACCAGAACAAAGGACCCGATACCCAGCATGAGCAAAGCCAACATAGTGTACAAAATCCCATGCAAGGACTGCACAAAACACTATATAGGACAAACAGGAAGACAGCTAACAACCCGCATCCATGAACACCAACTAGCCATGAAATGACACGACCAGCTATCCTTAGTAGCCATACACTCAGATGACAAACAACATGAATTCGATTGGGACAACACCACTATTATAGGACAGGCCCAACAGAGGACAGCCAGGGAATTCCTAGAGGCATGGCACTCATCCACAAATTCTATCAACAGACACATCGACCTGGACCCGATATACCGGCCACTGCAGCGGACAGCAACTGACAACCGGAAGCGGCAGAGACAAGCCACTATAAATGCCGGAGGAAACATCACAGAAGCACTTCACAGGAGGCTCCCAAGCACTGAGGATGTCACCTAGACAGGGGACGAAACGTTTGCAACAAAAACTCCCAGCTCGGCGAACAGAACCACAACAACGAGCACCCGAGCTACAAATCTTCTCACAAACTTTGAATGGTTTTGGTATTTTATTCAGACTCTGGGTAAGTCACTTTCCAATGAAACCTCCTGCCACTGGGATATAACACAGGATGTCATTGTGAGGATCCATGCACCTTCACCCTGTAACTCTGAGCCCATCATCCTAACCCCTCACTCTGAGCCCATCATCCTAACCCCTCACTCTGAGCCCATCATCCTAACCCCTCACTCTGAGCCCATCATCCTAACCCCTCACTCCATTGTGGGAGAACTGAATAGAGGAGATGGTAAGGTATATCACAATTTAACAATCATATCAGCAATCATACACAAAATACTGTGAAAAATCATGAAGCAGACCACTCCATCAGGAAACAAATTCTTACAGAGGACAGGAATGTGTACAATGATGCAAATTAAAGAGTCAGACAGCAACCTCTTCAGGTCAGGGCAAACCTTCATAGACCACACATCTCCAGCAGGAACAAGCCTAACCATCCTTTCAATCTATTGGATTGACCCTTCACAACAAACCTCACAGTAACAATCATCTGAATATCCCTGATGTAGCTGCACACCAAGTTGTGATTGGTGATGTTTTTCCATATTAAAGATTGAAGGAGCATTCTCTCCCGTGTGATCCTAGCTGCACTGACTACCAAGAAGAATCAGCACCTACACTGACCAACATGAGGACTGTAAGCGCAGACTGTAACTTGGATGTGGACAACAAAATGCCAAGAACACAAAACAGGAAAAGAAACCAAATTACTGACTGGATTCAAGGAGAGCCCATTAAAGTTTCAACTAAACAAATGGGCAGTGATACTTGATCTATTTTTGAATAACAAGTGAGTAAAAGGCAATTTGTTGGTTAGACAGTATCTCAGATATTGCTCCCACAGGACCATTTCATTCATTTTCAGATTGACGGGGTAAAACAGAAAAGCTCAGAATGAAGATTTGGAATTAAAATGACTTAAACATGGAGATATAAATTTCAAATCTAAGCCAAGCCAGTCAAAAAAGAAAATGCAGGACTAACCTTCTCCAGCAAGAACTTTGTGAAGATGCAGACAATCACTGGCGCAGGTTCGAACATTTATAGGTCAGCAGATGTTCATTTAAGAAGTTAAGAATACAGTGACATATTCATGAACTCTATCCTTGGAGTGAACAAGGGGAAGTGCTCCAGTTTGAGTTATTATATTCATTGGGATTACAGGGTTGGTGAGCACAATGGATTTTTCTGTTACTTGGATAAATAAGTATTCAGAAAGGAGACCAATGGTTCACTGTCTAGTCTGTTAATGTCTCTCCATGTGACGTAGAGTCATAGAGTCATGTAGCACAGAAAGAGACCCTTTGGTCCAACCAGTCCCTGCTGACCATCATCCCAAACTAAACGAGTCCCACCTACCTGCTCCTGGCCCACATCCTCCTAACATTTCCTTTTCATGAACTTCTCTAAATGTCTTTTAAATGTTGTAACTGTGTCTGCATCTACCACATCCTCAGGAAGTTCATGCTACACACGAACCAATCTCTGTGCAAACAATTTTCCTCCTGTCTCTTATAAATCTTTCTCCTCTCACCTTAAAAATGGGCCCCTGGTCTTGAAATTCCCCCACCCTAGGGAAAAGACAACTACCATTAACTCTATCTGTACCCCTCATTATTTTATAAACTTCTATCAGGTCGCCTCTCAACCTCCAACACTCCAGTGAGAAATGTCCCAGCCTTCCTAGCCTTTTCTTTAGTAACTCAAACCTTTCATGCCCAGTAACATCTCAGCAAAATCATTTCTGAATCCTCTCCATAATATCTTTCCTATAAGTGGATGAGCAGGACTGGGCACAGTATTCCAGAAGATGCCTCACCAATGTCCTTTACAACCTCTTCCCAACTCCAAACTAAAAAGACTGAGCAATAAAGGCAAGTGTGCTAAAACTACTTTAACCACCCTGTCTATATGTGACACAAGCTTCAAAGCATTATGTACCAGCATCCCTAGGTCCCTCTGCTCTACAACACTACCCAAGGCCCTACCCTTAACTGTATAACCCCTACCCCTGTTTGTTGTCTCAAAATTCAATACCTCGCATTGAACTCCATCCTCCATTTTTCAGTCCATTGATCCATTTGATCAAGGTCCCTTTGTAATCTTAGAAAACATTCATTGTCTACTATGCCAACTCAAATTCTGATATTAAGATTGACTTCTGTACAAACTCACTGCTGGAGGGTGGATAAAGGACAGGCTTTAGACTGTTACCTTATTTTACCGATAGACACCTGACACATTCTTCCCCAACTTTGAAATGCTATGCTGATGGACCTTTGCCTTAGGAATTGTCCAGGATTCTTCCGTCCAATGTGACAGGATTCAACTTACAGCATCTGGCAGTGGCTTTCAGTGTTTAAGATTGGGATGTCCTATGCTGTGGGTTTCTATGCGTTGCCAGGTGTGGAGGTACTGACTTTGATGTGCAGGGATCCTTCACACAAACCGCTTGGTGCATTGAGTAAAGCTGAGCTCTAACCTGCATGCTCTAACTATCAGGTATTGGAATTTTTGTCCAGCCCCCTCAAGTTGCTGATCTGAAGTTGTGAAGGTGGATTGCATCCTGCTACCTTGTGTATTGCCAATAAGGGTCTATGCGTCACAGCCATAGAGGCATGTTTTGGGAATCACTGTCGGGCAGATGTTGGTTTAGTCACAAAACCAACTTGAGTGCTCTCTGCAAAGTCTCCGAGTGAGTTTGCAGATCAATGAACTTGCTTTTACCAGGGGATAGGGGATCTCAAATTCAATATAGCGCTGCTGGAGAGGTTCCACCCAACATAGCAGAACCTATCAATAGAGTTGTAAGGCGTAATATAGATTGTGACTTTGGAGTCCTGGGAGTTTGTGGCCAGGAGCAGTTTGGTACAAGAAGTCTGTCTCTCTCATACTTATTGAAAGCTAAAGTACTTGGAGAATTGTCTACAAGCAGTTGGATATCTTCCATTGTGTGTATTCTGACAGCCCACTCATTAGCAGACAAGAGTTCAGAGCAGGCAGCTTTTTGATGATCTTTGCATGAGCCTGGAGCCTTTGTGAATTGAGGAGGACACAGTGATTTTAAGGATGGAATGACCTTGATGAGCGAAGAGGCGGAGCCAGTTTGATGGTCAGTTAATGTCAGTTCCTGGCAACCTCCTTTAATACAGTCAGTCAGAAAGTAGGTTCTATCCAGGTTAAACAAGTAACCCTTTGTTGCAATTCATCAGTCACTGAGATGTGATCATTTGATGTTTCTGTTTTTTTCTGCCTGATAACCAAATGATACAGAGAGAGTGACAAACTCACATATTTATTCAGATTCTGAAAAAAAAACCTCAAAACCAAAACGTAGATTTCATTGCCCGAGACCAATGTTAAATTGTAATAAATAGTTTGTGGGTTTTGATCTTCTGAAATGCATGCTTCTTGCGAAGCTGGACATCCCAAGCTTTCGGAACCACACCAAGCAGCTCACAGCCAGGAAAGCGTCAGGTTCTACAGAGACCAGCCTCACAGGCAAAAATACATGGATGACTGCTCCTTTGGTTGTAAGTGGGTTTGGATCAATTCCTCGCCTCGTCTCTGAAGCAGTAACTCATAATTAAGGCGGGTTTTATGAGAACTGAGGTCCCACTGAGATTCAAGCTCAGATCACGTGATCTGGAGACCAGATTCACACTGCAGCATGATCAACACAAGACATGCAACCAACACCACCTGAAACCAACAGCACACATGACAAACAACACATATAACCAACAGCACACGCAACCGACAGCACATGCAACCAACAGCAATCGCGACAAGCAGCATATGCGACCAGCAGCACACGCGGCTGACAGCACACGCGACCGACAACACACGCGACCGACAACACTAGTGACCGACAGCACTAATGAACGACAGCACACGCGACCGATAGCACACGCGGCCGACAGCACACGCGGCCGACAGCACACGCGGCAGATAGCACATGTGGCCGACAGCACACATGACTGACAGCACACGCGACCGGCAGCACACGCGGCCGACAGCACACGCGACCGGCAGCACACGCGGCCGACAGCACACGCGGCCGACAGCACACGCGACAGACAGCACTCGTGACCGACAGCAATCGCGACCGACAGCAATCGCGACCGACAGCACTCGCGACAGACAGCACTCGCGACAAACAGCACTCGCAACAGACAGCACTCGCGACAAACAGCACTCGCGACAGACAGCACTCGCGACAAACAGCACTCACGTCCAACAGCACTTGTGACAAACAGCACTTGCGACAGACAGCACTCGCGACAAACAGCACTCGCGACAAACAGCTCTCAAGACAGACAGCTCTCGCGACGTACAGCATTCGCGACCGACAGGACTTGTGACAAACAGCACTCGCGACAAACAGCACTCGCGACAGACAGCAATCGCGACAAACAGCACTCGCGACAAAGAGCACTCGTGACCAACAGGACTCGCGACCAACAGCACTCGCGACCAACAGCACTCGCGACCAACAGCACTCGCGACCAACAGCACTCACGACCAACAGCACTCGCGACCAACAGCACTCGCGACCGACAGGACTTGTGACAAACAGCACTCGCGACAAACAGCAATCGCGACAAACAGCACTCGTGACCGACAGGACTCGAGACAGACAGCACTCGCGACAAACAGCACTCGCGACCAACAGCACTCGAGACAGACAGCACTCGCGACAAACAGCACTCGCGACAAACAGCGCACGCGACAGACAGCGCTCGCGACAAACAGCAGTCGCGACAAACAGCTCTCGCGACCAACAGCACTCGCGACCGACAGCACTCGCGACAAACTGCACTCGCGACAAACAGCTCTCGCGACAAACAGCTCTCGCGACCGACAGCTCTCGCGACAGTCAGCACTCACGACCAACAGCACTCGCGACCGACAGCACTCGCGACAAACAGCACTCGCGACACACAGCACTCGCGACCGACAGCACTCGCGACAAACAGCACTCGCAACCGACAGCACTCGCGACCGACAGCACTCGCGACCGACAGCACTCGCGACAGACAGCACTCGCGACAAACAGCACTCGCGTCCAACAGCACTCGCGTCCAACAGCACTCGTGACAAACAGCACTCGCGACAGACAGCACTCGCGACAAACAGCACTCGCGACAAACAGCACTCGCGACAAACAGCTCTCACGACAGACAGCTCTCGCGACCGACAGCATTCGCGACCGACAGGACTTGTGACAAACAGCACTCGCGACAAACAGCACTCGCGACAGACAGCAATCGCGACAGACAGCACTCGCGACAAACAGCACTCGCGACAAACAGCTCTCGCGACAAACATCACTCGCGACAAACAGCACTCACGACCAACAGCACTCAAGACAGACAGCACTCGCGACAAACAGCACTCGCAACAAACAGCACTCGCGACAAACAGCACACGCGACCGACAGCGCTCGCGACAAACAGCAGTCGCGACAAACAGCTCTCGCGACCGACAGCACTCGCGACCGACAGCACTCGCGACCAACAGCACTCGCGACAACCTGCACTCGCGACAAACAGCTCTCGCGACAAACAGCTCTCGCGACCGACAGCTCTCGCGACCGACAGCTCTCGCGACAGTCAGCACTCACAACCAACAGCACTTGCGACCGACAGCACTCGCGACAAACAGCACTCGCGACCGACAGCACTCGCGACCGACAGCACTCGCGACCGACAGCACTCGCGACCGACAGCACTCGCGACAAACAGCACTCGCGACAAACAGCTCTCACGACAGACAGCTCTCGCGACGTACAGCATTCGCGACCGACAGGACTTGTGACAAACAGCAATCGCGACAAACAGCACTGGCGACAAACAGCACTCGCGACCGACAGCACACGCGACCGACAGCGCTCGCAACAAACAGCAGTCGCGACAAACAGCTCACGCGACCAACAGCACTCGCGACCGACAGCACTCGTGACCAACAGCACTCGCGACAAACTGCACTCGCGACAAACAGCTCTCGCGACCGACAGCTCTCGCGAAAGTCAGCACTCACGACCGACAGCACTCGCGACAAACAGCACTCGCGACACACAGCACTCGCGACCGACAGCACTCGCGACCGACAGCACTCGCGACAGACAGCACTCGCGACAAACAGCACTCGCGACACACAGCACTCGCGACCGACAGCACTCGCGACCGACAGCACTCGCGACAGACAGCACTCACGATAAACAGCACTCGCAACAAACAGCACTCGCGACAGACACCATTCGCGACAAACATCAGTCGCGACCGACAGCACTCGCGACAGACAGCACTCGCGACAAACAGCACTCACGACAAACAGCACTCTCGACAAACAGCACTCTCGACAAACAGCACACGCGACCGACAGCACTCTCGACAAACAGCACTCGCGACCGACAGCACTCGCGACCAACCGCACTCGCGACAAACAGCACTCGCAACCAACCGCACTCGCGACAAACAGCACTCGCGACCAACTGCACTCGCGACAGACAGCACTCGCGACCAACCGCACTCGCGACAAACAGCACTCGCGACCAACCGCACTCGCGACCAACCGCACTCACGACAATCAACACTCGTGACCAACAGCACTCGCGACAGACAGCACTCGCGACCAACAGCACTCACGACAAACAGCTCTCACGACAAACAGCGCTCACGACAGACAGCACTCGCGACAAACAGCACTCGCGACAAACAGCACTCGCGACCGACAGCACTCGCGACAAACAGCACTCACGACAGACAGCACTCGCGACAAACAGCACTCGCGACAAACAGCACTCGCGACAAACAGCTCTCACGACAGACAGCTCTCGCGACCGACAGCATTCGCGACCGACAGGACTTGTGACAAACAGCACTCGCGACAAACAGCACTCGCGACAGACAGCAATCGCGACAGACAGCACTCGCGACAAACAGCACTCGCGACAAACAGCTCTCGCGACAAACATCACTCGCGACAAACAGCACTCGCGACCAACAGCACTCGCGACAACCTGCACTCGCGACAAACAGCTCTCGCGACAAACAGCTCTCGCGACCGACAGCTCTCGCGACCGACAGCTCTCGCGACAGTCAGCACTCACAACCAACAGCACTTGCGACCGACAGCACTCGCGACAAACAGCACTCGCGACCGACAGCACTCGCGACCGACAGCACTCGCGACCGACAGCACTCGCGACCGACAGCACTCGCGACAAACAGCACTCGCGACAAACAGCTCTCACGACAGACAGCTCTCGCGACGTACAGCATTCGCGACCGACAGGACTTGTGACAAACAGCAATCGCGACAAACAGCACTGGCGACAAACAGCACTCGCGACCGACAGCACACGCGACCGACAGCGCTCGCAACAAACAGCAGTCGCGACAAACAGCTCACGCGACCAACAGCACTCGCGACCGACAGCACTCGTGACCAACAGCACTCGCGACAAACTGCACTCGCGACAAACAGCTCTCGCGACCGACAGCTCTCGCGAAAGTCAGCACTCACGACCGACAGCACTCGCGACAAACAGCACTCGCGACACACAGCACTCGCGACCGACAGCACTCGCGACCGACAGCACTCGCGACAGACAGCACTCGCGACAAACAGCACTCGCGACACACAGCACTCGCGACCGACAGCACTCGCGACCGACAGCACTCGCGACAGACAGCACTCACGATAAACAGCACTCGCAACAAACAGCACTCGCGACAGACACCATTCGCGACAAACATCAGTCGCGACCGACAGCACTCGCGACAGACAGCACTCGCGACAAACAGCACTCACGACAAACAGCACTCTCGACAAACAGCACTCTCGACAAACAGCACACGCGACCGACAGCACTCTCGACAAACAGCACTCGCGACCGACAGCACTCGCGACCAACCGCACTCGCGACAAACAGCACTCGCAACCAACCGCACTCGCGACAAACAGCACTCGCGACCAACTGCACTCGCGACAGACAGCACTCGCGACCAACCGCACTCGCGACAAACAGCACTCGCGACCAACCGCACTCGCGACCAACCGCACTCACGACAATCAACACTCGTGACCAACAGCACTCGCGACAGACAGCACTCGCGACAAACAGCGCTCACGACAGACAGCACTCGCGACAAACAGCACTCGCGACAAACAGCACTCGCGACCGACAGCACTCGCGACAAACAGCACTCACGACAGACAGCAGTCGCGACAGACAGCACTCGTGACAAACAGCACTCGCGACAAACAGCACTCGCGACAGACAGCACTCGCGACAAACAGCACTCGCGACAAACAGCACTCGAGACAAACAGCACTCGCGACAAACAGCACTCGCGACAGACAGCACTCGCGACAAACAGCACTCGCGACAAACAGCACTCGTGACAAACAGCACTCGCGACAGACAGCACTCGCGACAAACAGCACTCGCGACCAACAGCACTCGCGACCAACAGCACTCACGACCAACAGCACTCGCGACCGACAGCACTCGCGACAAACAGCACTCGCGACAAACAGCACTCGCAACCGACAGCACTCGCGACAAACAGCACTCGCGACAGACAGCACTCGCGACCAACCGCACTCGCGACAAACAGCACTCGCGACCAACCGCACTCGCGACCAACCGCACTCACGACAATCAACACTCGTGACCAACAGCACTCGCGACAGACAGCACTCGCGACAAACAGCGCTCACGACAGACAGCACTCGCGACAAACAGCACTCGCGACAAACAGCACTCGCGACCGACAGCACTCGCGACAAACAGCACTCGCGACAAACAGCTCTCACGACACACAGCTCTCGCGACAAACAGCTCTCACGACACACAGCTCTCGCGACGTACAGCATTCGCGACCGACAGGACTTGTGACAAACAGCAATCGCGACAAACAGCACTGGCGACAAACAGCACTCGCGACCAACAGCACACGCGACCGACAGCGCTCGCGACAAACAGCAGTCGAGACAAACAGCTCACGCGACCAACAGCACTCGCGACCGACAGCACTCGTGACCAACAGCACTCGCGACAAACTGCACTCGCGACAAACAGCTCTCGCGACCGACAGCTCTCGCGAAAGTCAGCACTCACGACCGACAGCACTCGCGACCGACAGCACTCGTGACAAACAGCACTCGCAACACACAGCACTCGCGACCGACAGCACCTGCGACAAACAGCACTCGCAACCGACAGCACTTGCGACCGACAGCACTCGCGACAGACAGCACTCGCGACAGACAGCACTCGCGACACACAGCACTCGCGACACACAGCACTCGCGACCGACAGCACTCGCGACCGACAGCACTCGCGACCGACAGCACTCGCGACAGACAGCACTCACGACAAACAGCACTCGCGACACACAGCACTCGCGACCGACAGCACTCGCGACAGACAGCACTCGCGACAAACAGCACTCACGACAAACAGCACTCTCGACAAACAGCACTCGCGACCGACAGCACTCTCGACAAACAGCACTCGCGACCGACAGCACTCGCGACCAACCGCACTCGCGACAAACAGCACTCGCGACAAACAGCACTCGCAACCAACCGCACTCGCGACAATCAACACTCGTGACCAACAGCACTCGCGACAGACAGCACTCGCGACCAACAGCACGCGCGACCAACAGCACTCACGACAAACAGCTCTCACGACAAACAGCTCTCTAAACAGACAGCACTCGCGACAAACAGCACTCGCGACCGACAGCACTCGCGACAAACAGCACTCACGACAGACAGCAGTCGCGACCGACAGCTCTCGCGACCGACTGCTCTCGCGACCGACAGCACTCGCGACCGACAGAACTTGCGACAAACAGCACTCGCGACACACAGCACTCGCGACTGACAGCACTCGCGACCGACAGCACTCGTGACAAACAGCACTCGCAAACGACAGCACTCGCGACCGACAGCACTCACGACAAACAGCACTCGCGACCGACAGCTCTCGCGACCGACTGCTCTCGCGACCGACAGCACTCGCGACCGACAGCACTTGCGACAAACAGCACTCGCGACACACAGCACTCGCGACTGACAGCACTCGCGACAAACAGTACTCGCGACCAACAGCACTCGCGACAAACAGCACTCACGACAAACAGTACTCGCGACAGACAGCACTCGCGACAGACAGCTCTTGCGACCTACATCACTCGCGACAAACAGCACTCACGACAAACAGCACTCGCGACCGACAGCTCTCGCGACCGACAGCACTTGCGACAAACAGCACTCGCGACACACAGCACTCGCGACTGACAGCACTCGCGACCGACAGCACTCGTGACAAACAGCACTCGCAAACGACAGCACTCGCGACCGACAGCACTCGCGACACACAGCACTCGCGACCGACAGCACTCGCGACCGACAGCACTTGCGACAAACAGCACTCGCGACCGACACCTCTCGCGACCGACAGCTCTCACGACAAACTGCTCTCGCGACAGACAGCACTCGCGACCGACAGCTCTCGCGACCGACTGCTCTCGCGACCGACAGCACTCGCGACCGACAGCACTTGCGACAAACAGCACTCGCGACACACAGCACTCGCGACTGACAGCACTCGCGACCGACAGCACTCGTGACAAACAGCACTCGCAAACGACAGCACTCGCGACCGACACCTCTCGCGACCGACAGCTCTCACGACAAACTGCTCTCGCGACAGACAGCACTCGCGACCGACAGCTCTCGCGACCGACTGCTCTCGCGACCGACAGCACTCGCGACCAACAGCACTTGCGACAAACAGCACTCGCGACACACAGCACTCGCGACTGACAGCACTCGCGACCGACAGCACTCGTGACAAACAGCACTCGCAAACGACAGCACTCGCGACCGACAGCACTCGCGACACACAGCACTCGCGACCGACAGCACTCGCGACCGACAGCACTCGCGACCGACAGCACTCGCGACAAACAGCACTCGCGACAAACAGTACGCGCGACAGACAGCACTCGCGACAGACAGCAGTCGCGACAAACAGCACTCGCGACCGACACCTCTCGCGACCGACAGCTCTCACGACAAACTGCTCTCGCGACAGACAGCACTCGCGACCGACAGCGCTCGCGACAAACAGCTCTCGCGACAAACAGCACTCGCGACAAACAGCACTCGCGACAAACAGCACTCGCGACCGACAGCCCTCGCGACCGACCGCACTCGCGACAAACAGCACTCGCGACAAACACCATTCACGACAAACAGCACTCGCGACAAACAGCACTCGCGACAAACAGCACTCGCGACAAACAGCACTCGCGACCGACAGCTCTCGCGACCGACAGCACTCGCGACCGACAGCACTCGCGACCGACAGCACTCGCGACAAACAGCACTCGCGACCAACAGCACTCGCGACCAACAGCACTCGCGACAAACACCATTGATGCCAAACAGCACTCGCGACAAACAGCACTCGCGACAAACAGCTCTCGCGACCAAAAGCTCTCGCGACCAAAAGCTCTCGCGACCAACAGCTCTCGCGACAAACATCACTCGCGACCGACAGCACTCGCGACAGACAGCACTCGCGACAAACAGAACTCGAGACAAACAGCTCTCGCGACCGACAGCACTCGCGACAGACAGCACTTGCGGCAAACAGCACTCGCGACAAACTGCACACGCGACCAACAGCAGTCGCGACAAACAGCACTCGCGACCAACAGCACACGCGACCAACAGCACTCGCAACAAACATCACTCGCGACCGACAGCACTCGCGACAGACAGCACTCGCGACCGACAGAACTCGAGACAAACAGCACTCGCGACCAAAAGCACTCGCGACCGACAGAACTCGAGACAAACAGCACTCGCGACCAAAAGCACTCGCGACCAACAGCACTCGCGACAAACATCACTCGCGACCGACAGCACTCGCGACAGACAGCACTCGAGACAAACAGCACTCGCGACAAACAGCACTCGCGACCAACAGAACTCGAGACAAACAGCACTCGCGACCAAAAGCACTCGCGACCAACAGCACTCGCGACAAACATCACTCGCGACCGACAGCACTCGCGACAGACAGCACTCGAGACAAACAGAACTCGAGACAAACAGCTCTCGCGACCGACAGCACTCGCGACAGACAGCACTCGAGACAAACTGCACTCTCGACCGACAGCACTCGTGACAAACAGCTCTCGCGACAAACAACATTCATGACCAACAGCACTCGCAACCAACAGCTCTCACGACCGACAGCTCTCGCGACCGACAGCACTCACGACAAACAGCACTCGCGACACACAGCACTCGCGACCGACAGCACTTGCGACAAACAGCACTCGCGACCGACAGCACTCGCGACCAACAGCACTCGCGACAAACACCATTGATGCCAAACAGCACTCGCGACCGACAGCACACGCGACCGACAGCACTTGCGGCAAACAGCACTCGCGACAAACTGCACACGCGACCAACAGCAGTCGCGACAAACAGCACTCGCGACCAACAGCACACGCGACCAACAGCACTCGCAACAAACAGCTCTCGCGACCAAAAGCTCTCGCGACCAAAAGCTCTCGCGACCAACAGCTCTCGCGACAAACATCACTCGCGACCAACAGCAGTCGCGACAAACAGCACTCGCGACCAACAGCAGTCGCGACAAACAGCACTCGCGACCAACAGCACACGCGACCAACAGCACTCGCAACAAACAGCTCTCGCGACCAAAAGCTCTCGCGACCAAAAGCTCTCGCGACCAACAGCTCTCGCGACAAACATCACTCGCGACCGACAGCACTCGCGACAGACAGCACTCGCGACCGACAGAACTCGAGACAAACAGCACTCGCGACCAAAAGCACTCGCGACCAACAGCACTCGCGACAAACATCACTCGCGACCGACAGCACTCGCGACAGACAGCACTCGAGACAAACAGCACTCGCGACAAACAGCACTCGCGACCAACAGAACTCGAGACAAACAGCACTCGCGACCAAAAGCACTCGCGACCAACAGCACTCGCGACAAACATCACTCGCGACCGACAGCACTCGCGACAGACAGCACTCGAGACAAACAGAACTCGAGACAAACAGCTCTCGCGACCGACAGCACTCGCGACAGACAGCACTCGAGACAAACTGCACTCTCGACCGACAGCACTCGTGACAAACAGCTCTCGCGACACACAGCACTCGCGACCGACAGCACTTGCGACAAACAGCACTCGCGACCGACAGCACTCGCGACCAACAGCACTCGCGACAAACACCATTGATGCCAAACAGCACTCGCGACCGACAGCACACGCGACCGACAGCACTTGCGGCAAACAGCACTCGCGACAAACTGCACTCGCGACAAACAGCACTCGCGACAAACAGCACTCGCGACCAAAAGCACTCGCGACCAACAGCACTCGCGACAAACATCACTCGCGACCGACAGCACTCGCGACAGACAGCACTCGAGACAAACAGCACTCGCGACAAACAACATTCATGACCAACAGCACTCGCAACCAACAGCTCTCACGACCGACAGCTCTCGCGACAAACAGCACTCGCGACCAACAGCTCTCGTGCCAAACAGCACACGCAACCAACAGCACACGTGACACACAGCACTCGCGACTGACAGACCTCGCGACCGACAGCACTCGCGACCGACAGCACTCACGACCAACAGTACTCGCGACAGACAGCACTCGCGACAAACAGCACTCGTGACCGACAGCTCTCGCGACCGACAGGACTCGCGACAAACAGCACTCGCGACAAACAGCTCTCGCGACAAACAGCACTCGCGATCAACAGCACTCGCGACCGACAGCACACGTGACCAACAGCACTCGCGACCGACAGGACTCGCGACAAACAGCACTCGCGACAAACAGCTCTCGCGACAAACAGCACTCGCGACAAACAGCACTCGCGACAAACAGCACTCGCGACCAACGGCACTCGCGACCGACAGCACACGTGACCAACAGCACTCGCGACAGACAGCGCTCGCAACAAACAGCTCTCGCGACAAACAGCACTCGCGACAAACAGCACTCGCGACAAACAGCACTCGTGACAAACAGCACTCGCGACAGACAGCACTCGCGACAAACAGCACTCGCGACCGACAGCACTCGCGACCGACAGCACTCGCGACTGACAGCACCCCGACAAACAGCTCTCGCGACAAACAGGACTCGCGACAAACAGCACTCGCGACAGGCAGCACCCGCGACAAACAGCTCTCGCGACAGACAGCACTCGCGACAAACAGCACTCGCGACAAACAGCACTCGCGACAAACAGCACTCGCGACCAACAGCACTCGCGACAAACAGCACTCGCGACTGACAGCACTCGCGACTGACAGCACTCGCGACTGACAGCACTCGCGACAGACAGCACCCGTGACAAACAGCACACGTGACAAACAGCTCTCGCGACAAACAGCTCTCGCGACAAACAGCACTCGCGACAAACAGCACTCGTGACAAACAGCTCTCGCGACAAACAGCACTCGCGACCGACAGCACCCGTGACCAGATTCTCGCGACCGACAGCACTCGCGACAAACAGCACTCGCGATCAACAGCACTCGCGACACACAGCACTCGCGACACACAGCACTCGCGACTGACAGCACTCGCGACCGACAGCTCTCGCGACAAACAGCACTCGCGACCGACAGCACATGCGACAAACAGCACTCGCGACCAACAGCACTCGCGACCGACAGGACTCGCGACAAAAAGCGCTCGCGACAGACAGCACTCGCGACAAACAGCACTCGCAACAAACAGCTCTCGCGACAAACAGCTCTCGCGACAAACAGCACTCGCGACAAACAGCTCTCGCGACAAAAAGCGCTCGCGACAGACAGCACTCACGACAGACAGCGCTCGCAACAAACAGCTCTCGCGACAAACAGCACTCGCGACCGACAGCACTCGCGACAAACAGCTCTCGCGACAAAAAGCGCTCGCGACAGACAGCACTCGCGACAAACAGCACTCGCGACAAACAGCACTCGCGACAAACAGCACTCGCGACAAACAGCACTCGTGACAAACAGCACTCACGACAAACAGCTCTCGCGACAGACAGCACTCGCGACAAACAGCTCTCGCGACAAACAGCACTCGCGACAAACAGCACTCGCGACAGACAGCACTCGCGACCGACAGCACTCGCGACCGACAGCAGTCGCGACAAACAGCACTCGCGACAGACAGCACCCCGACAAACAGCTCTCGCGACAAACAGGACTCGCGACAAACAGCATTCGCAACAAACAGCACTCGCGACAAACAGCACTCGAGACAAACAGCACTCGCGACAAACAGCACTCGAGACAAACAGCACTCGCGACAAACAGCACTCGCGACAAACAGCACTCGAGACAAACAGCACTCGCGACTGACAGCACTCGCGACAGACAGCACCCGTGACAAACAGCACACGTGACAAACAGCTCTCGCGACAAACAGCTCTCGCGACAAACAGCACTCGCGACAAACAGCACTCGTGACAAACAGCTCTCGCGACAAACAGCACTCGCGACCGACAGCACCCGTGACCAGATTCTCGCGACCGACAGCACTCGCGACAAACAGCACTCGCGATCAACAGCACTCGCGACACACAGCACTCGCGACACACAGCACTCGCGACTGACAGCACTCGCGACCGACAGCTCTCGCGACAAACAGCACTCGCGACCGACAGCACATGCGACAAACAGCACTCGCGACCAACAGCACTCGCGACCGACAGGACTCGCGACAAAAAGCGCTCGCGACAGACAGCACTCGCGACAAACAGCACTCGCGACAGACAGCACTCGCGACAGACAGCGCTCGCAACAAACAGCTCTCGCGACAAACAGCTCTCGCGACAAACAGCACTCGCGACAAACAGCTCTCGCGACAAAAAGCGCTCGCGACAGACAGCACTCACGACAGACAGCGCTCGCAACAAACAGCTCTCGCGACAAACAGCACTCGCGACCGACAGCACTCGCGACAAACAGCTCTCGCGACAAAAAGCGCTCGCGACAGACAGCACTCGCGACAAACAGCACTCGCGACAAACAGCTCTCGCGACAGACAGCACTCGCGACAAACAGCTCTCGCGACAAACAGCACTCGCGACAAACAGCACTCGCGACAGACAGCACTCGCGACCGACAGCACTCGCGACCGACAGCAGTCGCGACAAACAGCACTCGCGACAGACAGCACCCCGACAAACAGCTCTCGCGACAAACAGGACTCGCGACAAACAGCTCTCGCGACAAACAGCTCTCGCGACAAACAGCACTCGCGACCAACAGCTCTCGCGACAAACAGCTCTCGCGACAAACAGCACTCGCGACCAACAGCACTCGCGACAGACAGCACCCGTGACAAACAGCACACGTGACAAACAGCACTCGCAACAAACAGCACACGTGACAAACAGCTCTCGCGACAAACAGCACTCGCGACCAACAGCTCTCGCGACAGACAGCACTCGCGACAAACAGCACTCACGACCAACAGCACTCGCGACAGACAGCACCCGTGACAAACAGCACACGTGACAAACAGCACTCGCGACAAACAGCACACGTGACAAACAGCTCTCGCGACAAACAGCTCTCGCGACAAACAGCACTCGCGACAAACAGCACTCGCGACCAACAGCACTCGCGACAGACAGCACCCGTGACAAACAGCACACGTGACAAACAGCACTCGCGACAAACAGCACTCGCGACAGACAGCACTCGCGACCAACAGCACTCGCGACAGACAGCACCCGCGACAAACAGCACACGTGACAAACAGAACTCGCGACAAACAGAACTCGCGACAAACAGCACTCACGACCGACAGCTCTCGCGACCGACAGCACTCACGACAAACAGCACTCGCGACCGACAGCACTTGCGACCGACAGCACTCGCGACAAAGAGCACTCGCGACCTACAGCACTCGCGACCGACAGGACTCGTAACAAACAGCACTCGCGACCGACAGCACTCGCGACAAAGAGCACTCGCGACAAACAGCACTCGCGACCGACAGCACTCGCGACAGACAGCACACGTGACAGACAGCACTCGCAACAAAGAGCACTCGCGACCGACAGCACTCGCGACCGACAGCACTCGCGACAAACAGCACTCGCGACAAACAGCACTCGCGACAAACAGCACTCGCGACAGACAACACTCGCGACCGACAGCACACGCAACCGACAGCGCTCGCGACAAACAGCTCTCGCGACAAACAGCACTCGCGACCGACAGCACACGTGACCGACAGCACTCACGACAAACAGCACTCGCGACAAACACCATTCACGACAAACAGCACAAGCGACCAACAGCACACGCAACAAACAGCACTCGCGACCAACAGCACACGCGACCAACAGCACTCGCAACAAACAGCTCTCGCGACCAAAAGCTCTCGCGACCAAAAGCTCTCGCGACCAACAGCTCTCGCGACAAACATCACTCGCGACCGACAGCACTCGCGACAGACAGCGCTCGCAACAAACAGCTCTCGCGACAAACAGCTCTCGCGACAAACAGCACTCGCGACAAACAGCTCTCGCGACAAAAAGCGCTCGCGACAGACAGCACTCACGACAGACAGCGCTCGCAACAAACAGCTCTCGCGACAAACAGCACTCGCAACAAACAGCTCTCGCGACAAACAGCACTCGCGACCGACAGCACTCGCGACAAACAGCTCTCGCGACAAAAAGCGCTCGCGACAGACAGCACTCGCGACAAACAGCACTCGCGACAAACAGCACTCGTGACAAACAGCACTCACGACAAACAGCTCTCGCGACAGACAGCACTCGCGACAAACAGCTCTCGCGACAAACAGCACTCGCGACAAACAGCACTCGCGACAGACAGCACTCGCGACCGACAGCACTCGCGACCGACAGCAGTCGCGACAAACAGCACTCGCGACAGACAGCACCCCGACAAACAGCTCTCGCGACAAACAGGACTCGCGACAAACAGCATTCGCAACAAACAGCACTCGCGACAAACAGCACTCGAGACAAACAGCACTCGCGACAAACAGCACTCGAGACAAACAGCACTCGCGACAAACAGCACTCGCGACAAACAGCACTCGAGACAAACAGCACTCGCGACAGACAGCACCCGTGACAAACAGCACTCGCAACAAACAGCACACGTGACAAACAGCTCTCGCGACAAACACCTCTCGCGACAAACAGCACTCGCGACCAACAGCTCTCGCGACAAACAGCTCTCGCGACAAACAGCACTCGCGACCAACAGCACTCGCGACAGACAGCACCCGTGACAAACAGCACACGTGACAAACAGCACTCGCAACAAACAGCACACGTGACAAACAGCTCTCGCGACAAACAGCACTCGCGACCAACAGCTCTCGCGACAGACAGCACTCGCGACAAACAGCACTCGCGACCAACAGCACTCGCGACAGACAGCACCCGTGACAAACAGCACACGTGACAAACAGCACTCGCGACAAACAGCACACGTGACAAACAGCTCTCGCGACAAACAGCTCTCGCGACAAACAGCACTCGCGACCAACAGCACTCGCGACAGACAGCACCCGTGACAAACAGCACACGTGACAAACAGCACTCGCGACAAACAGCACTCGCGACAGACAGCACTCGCGACCAACAGCACTCGCGACAGACAGCACCCGCGACAAACAGCACACGTGACAAACAGAACTCGCGACAAACAGAACTCGCGACAAACAGCACTCACGACCGACAGCTCTCGCGACCGACAGCACTCACGACAAACAGCACTCGCGACCGACAGCACTTGCGACCGACAGCACTCGCGACAAAGAGCACTCGCGACCTACAGCACTCGCGACCGACAGGACTCGTAACAAACAGCACTCGCGACCGACAGCACTCGCGACAAAGAGCACTCGCGACAAACAGCACTCGCGACCGACAGCACTCGCGACAGACAGCACACGTGACAGACAGCACTCGCAACAAAGAGCACTCGCGACCGACAGCACTCGCGACCGACAGCACTCGCGACAAACAGCACTCGCGACAAACAGCACTCGCGACAAACAGCACTCGCGACAGACAACACTCGCGACCGACAGCACACGCAACCGACAGCGCTCGCGACAAACAGCTCTCGCGACAAACAGCACTCGCGACCGACAGCACACGTGACCAACAGCACTCACGACAAACAGCACTCGCGACAAACACCATTCACGACAAACAGCACAAGCGACCAACAGCACACGCAACAAACAGCACTCGCGACCAACAGCACACGCGACCAACAGCACTCGCAACAAACAGCTCTCGCGACCGACAGCACTCGCGACAGACAGCACTCGCAACAAACAGCACTCACGACAAACAACATTCGCGACCAACAGCACTCTCGACAAACAGCACTCGCGACCAAAAGCTCTCGCGACCAACAGCTCTCGCGACAGACAGCACTCGAGACAAACAGCACTCTCGACAGACAGCACTCGCGACCAACAGCACTCGCGACAAACAGCACTCACGACCAACAGCATTCGCGATAGACAGCACTTGCGACCAACAGCACTCACAACAATCAGCTCTCGCGACCAAAAGCTCTCGCGACCAACAGCTCTCGCGACAAACATCACTCGTAACCGACAGCACTCGCGACAGACAGCACTCGCGACCAACAGCACTCGAGACAAACAGCACTCGCGACAAACAGCACTCGCGAACGACAGCACACGCGACCGACAGCGCTCGCGACAAACAGCTCTCGCGACAAACAGCACTCGCGACCAACAGCACGCGCGACCAACAGCTCTCGCGACCGACAGCTCTCGTGACCGACAGCTCTCGCGACCGACAGCTCTCGCGACAGACAGCACTCACGACCAACAGCACTCACGACCGACAGCACTCGCGACAGACAGCACTCGCGACAAACAGCACTCGCGACAAACAGCACTCGCGACAAACAGCACTCGCGACAAACAGCACTCGCGACAAACAGCACTCGCGACAAACAATACTCGCGACAAACAGCACTCGCGACAAACAGCACTCGCGACAAACAATACTCGCGACAAACAGTACTCGTGACAGACAGCTCTCGCGACCGACAGCTCTCGCGACCGACAGCACTCGCGACAAACAGCACTCGCGACAAACAGCACTCGCGACCAGCAGCACTCACGACAAACAGCACTCGTGACAAACAGCTCTCGCGACCAAAAGCTCTCGCAACCAACAGCACTCGCGACAAACAGCACTCGCGACCGACAGCACTCGCGACAGACAGCACTCGCGACAAACAGCACTCGCGACAAACAGCACTCACGACAAACACCACTCTCGACAAACAGCACTCGCGACCAACCGCACTCGCGACAAACAGCACTCGAGACAAACAGCACTCGAGACAAACAGCACTCGAGACAAACAGCACTCGGAACCAACCACACTCGCGACAAACAGCACTCGTGACAAACAGCACTCACGACCGACTGCACTCACGACCGACAGCACTCGCGACAGACAGCACTCGCGACAGACAGCACTCGCGACAGACAGCACTCGCGACAAACAGCACTCGCGACAAACAGCACTCGCGACAAACAGCACTCGCGACAAACAGCATTCGCGACCAACAGCACTCGCGACCAACAGCACTCGTGACAAACAGCAATCACGACCAACAGCACTCGCGACAAACAGCACTCGCGACAAACAGCACTCGCGACAAACAGCATTCGCGACCAACAGCACTCGCGACAAACAGCGCTCGCGACCAACAGCGCTCGCGACAAACAGCACTCGCGACCGACAGCACACGCGACCGACAGCACTCGCGACAAACAGCGCTTGCAACAAGCAGCGCTCGCGACAAACATCACTCGCGACCGACAGCAGTTGCGGCAAACAGCACTCGAGACAAACAGCACTCGAGACAAACAGCACTCGCAACCAACCACACTCGCGACAAACAGCACTCGTGACAAACAGCACTCACGACCAACAGCACTCACGACCGACAGCACTCGCGACAGACAGCACTCGCGACAAACAGCACTCGCGACAAACAGCACTCGCGACAAACAGCACTCGCGACAAACAGCATTCGCGACCAACAGCACTCGCGACCAACAGCACTCGTGACAAACAGCACTCGCGACCAACAGCACTCGCGACAAACAGCACTCGCGACAAACAGCACTCGCGACAAACAGCATTCGCGACCAACAGCACTCGCGACCAACAGCACTCGTGACAAACAGCACTCGCGACCAACAGCACTCGCGACAAACAGCGCTCGCGACAAACAGCGCTCGCGACCAACAGCGCTCGCGACAAACAGCACTCGCGACCGACAGCACTCGCGACCGACAGCACACGCGACCGACAGCACTCGCGACAAACAGCGCTCGCGACAAACAGTACTCGCGACCGACAGCACTCGCGACAAACAGTACTCGCGAAAGACAGCTCTCGCGACCGACAGCTCTCGCAACCGACAGCTCTCGCGACCGACAGCACTCGCGACAAACAGCATTCTCGACAAACAGCACACGCGACCGACAGCACTCGTGACCGACAGCACTCGCGACCGACAGCACTCGCGACCAACAGCACTCGTGAAAAAGAGCACTCGCGACAAAGAGCTCTCGCGACCGACAGCACTAGCGACCGACAGCACTAGCGACCGACAGCACTCGCGACCGACAGCACGCGCGACCGACAGCACGCACGACCGACAGCACTCGCGACCGACAGCACTCGCGACCGACAGCACTCGCGACACAGCACTCGCGACACACAGCACTCGCGACCGACAGCAATCGCGACCGACAGCACTCGCGACCGACAGCACTCGCGACAAACAGCTCTCACGACAATCAGCACTCGCGACCGACAGCACTCGCGACCGACAGCTCTCGCGACAAACATCACTCGCAACCGAAGCACTCGCGACCGACAACGCTCGCGACAGACAGCACTCGCGACAAACAGCACTCACGACCAACAGCATTCGCGATAGACAGCACTTGCCATCGACAGCACTCGCGACAAACAGCACTCGCGACAAACAGCACTCGCGACAGACAGCACTCGCGACAAACAGCACTCGCGACCGACAGCACACGCGACCAACATCACTCGCGACAAACAGCACTCGCGACAGACAGCACTCGCGACCGACAGCCCTCGCGACAGACAGCACTCGCGACCAACAGCACTCGCGACCGACAGCACACGCGACCAACATCACTCGCGACAAACAGCACTCGCGACAAACAGCACTCGCGACCGACAGCATTCGCGACAGACAGCACTCGCGACCAACAGCACTCGCGACAAACACCATTCAAGACAAACAGCACTCGCGACCGACAGCACTCGCGACCGACAGCACTCGCGACCGACAGCACTCGCGACCAACAGCACTCGTGAAAAAGAGCACACGCAACAAACAGCACTCGCGACCAACAGCACACGCAACAAACAGCACTCGCGACCGACAGCACTCGCGACCGACAGCACTCGCGACCGACAGCACTCGCGACCGACAGCACTCGCGACAGACAGCACTCGCGACAAACAGCATTCTCGACAAACAGCACTCGCGACAAACAGCACTCGCGATCAACAGCCCTCGCCACCGACAGCACTCGTGAAAAACAGCACTCGCGACTAAGAGCTCTCGCGACCGACAGCACTCGCGACCGACAGCACTCGCGACCGACAGCACTCGCGACTGACTGCACTCGCGACCAACAGCACTCATGAAAAAGAGCACTCGCGACAAAGAGCTCTCGCGACCGACAGCTCACGTGACCGACAGCAATCGCGACCGACAGCACTCGCGACCGACAGCACTCGCGACCAACAGCACTCGCGACAAACACCATTCACGACAAACAGCACACGCGACCAACAGCACACGCAACAAACAGCACTCGCGACCGACAGCACTCGCGACCAACAGCACTCGTGACACACAGCACTCGCGACCGACAGCACACGCGTCCGACAGCACTCGCGTCCGACAGCACTCGCGTCCGACAGCACTCGCGACCGACAGCACGCGCGTCCGACAGCACTCGCGACCGACAGCACTCGCGACCGACAGCACTCACGACCGACAGCACTCACGACCGACAGCACTCGCGACACAGCACGCGCGACACACAGCACTCGCGACCGACAGCACTCGCGACCGACAGCTCTCGCGACAAACATCACTCGCAACCGACAGCACTCGCGACCGACAACGCTCGCGACAGACAGCACTCGCGACAAACAGCACTCACGACCAACAGCATTCGCGATAGACAGCACTTGCCATCGACAGCACTCGCGACAAACTGCTCTCGCGACAGACAGCACTCGCGACCAACAGCACTCGCGACAAACTGCACTGGCGACAAACAGCACTCGCGACCGACAGCACTCGCGACAAACAGCACTCGCGACCGACAGCACACGCGACCAACATCACTCGCGACAAACAGCACTCGCGACAAACAGCACTCGCGACCGACAGCCCTCGCGACAGACAGCACTCGCGACCAACAGCACTCGCGACAAACACCATTCACGACAAACAGCACTCGCGACCGACAGCACTCGCGACAAACAGCACTCGCGACCGACAGCACACGCGACCAACATCACTCGCGACAAACAGCACTCGCGACAAACAGCACTCGTGACCGACAGCCCTCGCGACAGACAGCACTCGCGACCAACAGCACTCGCGACAAACACCATTCACGACAAACAGCACTCACGACCAACAGCATTCGCGACAGACAGCACTCGCGACAAACAGCACTCGCGACAGACAGCACTTGCGACCAACAGCACTCGCGACAGACAGCACTCGCGACAAACAGCACTCGCGACAGACAGCACTCGCGACAAACAGCACTCGCGACAAACAGCACTCGCGACCGACAGCACACGCGACCAACATCACTCGCGACAAACAGCACTCGCGACAAACAGCACACGCAACAAACAGCACTCGCGACAGACAGCACTCGCGACAGACAGCACTCGCGACCAACAGCACTCGCGACCGACAGCACACGCGACCGACAGCACACGCGACCAACATCACTCGCGACAAACAGCACTCGCGACAAACAGCACTCGCGACAAACAGCACTCGCGACCGACAGCCCTCGCGACAGACAGCACTCGCGACCAACAGCACTCGCGACAAACACCATTCACGACAGACAGCACACGCGACCGGCAGCACACGCAACCGACAGCGCTCGCGACAAACAGCTCTCGCGACAAACAGCACTCGCGACCGACAGCACACGTGACCAACAGCACTCGCGACAAACAGCACTCGCGACAAACACCATTCACGACAAACAGCACAGGCGACCAACAGCACACGCAACAAACAGCACTCGTGACAAACAGCACTCGCGACCAACACCATTCACGACAAACAGCACTCACGACCAACTGCATTCGCGATAGACAGCACTTGCGACCGACAGCACTCGCGACCAACAGCACTCGCGACAAACAGCACTCGCGACAAACAGCACTCGCGACAAACACCATTCACGACAAACAGCACTCACGACCAACTGCATTCGCGATAGACAGCACTTGCGACCGACAGCACTCGCGACCAACAGCACTCACAACAATCAGCTCACGCGACCAAAAGCTCTCGCGACCAACAGCTCTCGCGACAAACATCACTCGCGACAAACATCACTCGCGACTGACAGCACTCGCGACAGACAGCACTCGAGACAAACAGCACTCTCGACAAACAGCACTCTCGACCGACAGCACTCGCGACCGACAGCACTCGCGACCGACAGCACTCGCGACAAACAGCTCTCGCGACAAACAACATTCGTGACCAACAGCACGCGCGACCAACAGCTCTCGTGACCAACAGCTCTCGCGACCGACAGCTCTCGCGACAGACAGCACGCGCGACCGACAGCACACGCGACCGACAGCGCTCGCGACAAACAGCTCTCGCGACCGACAGCCCTCGTGACCGACTGCACTCGCGACAAACAGCACTCGCGACAAACAGCACTCGCGACAAACACCATTCACGACAAACAGCACACGCGACCAACAGCACACGCAACAAACAGCACTCGCGACCGACAGCACTCGCGACCGACAGCACTCGCGACCGACAACACTCGCGACAAACAGTACTCGCAGCAAACAGCTCTCGCGACCGACAGCTCTCGCGACCGACAGCTCTCGCGACCGACAGCACTCGCGACCAACAGCACTCGCGACAAACACCATTGATGCCAAACAGCACTCGCGACCGACAGCACACGCGACCGACAGCAGTTGCTGCAAACAGCACTCGCGACAAACAGCACTCGCGACCGACAGCACACGCAACCGACAGCGCTCGCGACAAACAGCTCTCGCGACAAACAGCACTCGCGACCGACAGCACACGTGACCAACAGCACTCGCGACCAACAGCACTCACGACCCACAGCACTCGTGACAAACAGCACTCGCGACCAACAGCACTCGCGACCAACAGCACTCGCGACAAACAGCACTCGCGACAAACAGCACTCGCGACAAACAGCACTCGCGACAAACAGCACTCGCGACAAACACCATTCACGACAAACAGCATTCGCGATAGACAGCACTTGCGACCAACAGCACTCACAACAATCAGCTCTCGCGACCAAAAGCTCTCGCGACCAACAGCTCTCGCGACCAACAGCTCTCGCGACAAACATCACTCGTAACCGACAGCACTCGCAACAAACAGCACTCACGACAAACAACATTCGCGACCAACAGCACTCTCGACAAACAGCACTCACGACCAAAAGCTCTCGCGACCAACAGCTCTTGCGGCAAACAGCACTCGCGACAAACAGCACTCGCGACCGACAGCACACGCAACCGACAGCGCTCGCGACAAACAGCTCTCGCGACAAACAGCACTCGCGACCGACAGCACACGTGACCAACAGCACTCGCGACAAACAGCACTCGCGACAAACAGCACTCGCGACCGACAGCACTCGCGACAAACAGCACTCGCGACAAACAGCACTCGCGACAGACAGCACTCGCGACCGACAGCACACGCAACCGACAGCGCTCGCGACAAACAGCTCTCGCGACAAACAGCACTCGCGACCGACAGCACACGTGACCAACAGCACTCGCGACAAACAGCACTCGCGACAAACAACATTCACGACAAACAGCACACGCGACCAACAGCACACGCAACAAACAGCACTCGCGACCGACAGCACTCGCGACCAACAGCACTCACGACCCACAGCACTCGTGACAAACAGCACTCGCGACCAACAGCACTCGCGACCAACAGCACTCGCGACAAACAGCACTCGCGACAAACAGCACTCGCGACAAACAGCACTCGCGACAAACAGCACTCGCGACAAACACCATTCACGACAAACAGCATTCGCGATAGACAGCACTTGCGACCAACAGCACTCACAACAATCAGCTCTCGCGACCAAAAGCTCTCGCGACCAACAGCTCTCGCGACCAACAGCTCTCGCGACAAACATCACTCGTAACCGACAGCACTCGCAACAAACAGCACTCACGACAAACAACATTCGCGACCAACAGCACTCTCGACAAACAGCACTCACGACCAAAAGCTCTCGCGACCAACAGCTCTCGCGACAAACATCACTCGCGACAGACAGCTCTCGCGACCGACAGCACTCGAGACAAACAGCACTCTCGACAGACAGCACTCGCGACCAACAGCACTCGCGACAAACATCACTCGCGACAAACAGCACTCGCGACCGACAGCACTCGCGACCGACAGCACTCGCGACAGACAGCACTCGCGAACGACAGCACACGCGACCGAAAGCGCTCGCGACAAACAGCTCTCGCGACAAACAGCACTCGCGACCGACAGCACGCGCGACCGACAGCTCTCGCGACCGACAGCTCTCGTGACCGACAGCTCTCGCGACCGACAGCTCTCGCGACCGACAGCTCTCGCGACAGACAGCACGCGCGACAGACAGCACTCGTGACAAACAGCACTCGTGACAAACAGCACTCGCGACAAACAGCACTCGCGACAAACAATACTCGCGACAAACAGTACTCGTGACAGACAGCTCTCGCGACCGACAGCTCTCGCGACCGACAGCACTCGCGACAAACAGCACTCGCGACCAGCAGCACTCGCGACAAACAGCACTCGCGACAAACAGCTCTCGCGACCAACCGCACTCGCGACAAACAGCACTCGAGACAAACAGCGCTCGCGACAAACAGCGCTCGCGACAGACAGCACTCGCGACAAACAGCACTCGCGACAAACCGCACTCGCGACAAACAGCATTCGCGACCAACAGCACTCGCGACAAACAGCGCTCGCGACCAACAGCGCTCGCGACAAACAGCACTCGCGACCGACAGCACACGCGACCGACAGCACTCGCGACCGACAGCACTCGCGACAAACAGCGCTTGCGACAAACAGCGCTCGCGACAAACAGCACTCGCGACCGACAGCACACGCGACTGACAGCAGTTGCGGCAAACAGCACTCGCGACAAACAGCAGTCGCGACAAACAGCATTCGAGACCGACAGCACTCGCGACAAACAGCACTCAAGACAAACAGCACTCGCGACCGACAGCACACGCAACCGACAGCGCTCGCGACAAACAGCTCTCGCGACAAACAGCACTCGCGACCGACAGCACACGTGACCAACAGCACTCGCGACAAACAGCACTCGCGACAAACAGCACTCGCGACAAACACCATTCACGACAAACAGCACACGCGACCAACAGCACACGCGGCAAACAGCACTCGCGACCGACAGCACTCGCGACCAACAGCACTCGTGACCGACAGCACACGCGACCGACAGCACTCGCGACAAACAGCGCTCGCGACAAACAGCGCTCGCGACAAACAGCACTCGCGACCGACAGCACTCGCGACCGACAGCACACGCGACCGACAGCACACGCGACCGACAGCACTTGCGGCAAACAGCACTCGCGACAAACAGCACTCGCGACAAACAGCACTCGCGACAAACAGCACTCTCGACAGACAGCACACGCGACCGACAGCACACGCAACCGACAGCGCTCGCGACAAACAGCTCTCGCGACAAACAGCACTCGCAACCGACAGCACACGTGACCAACAGCACTCGCGACAAACAGCACTCGCGACAAACACCATTCACGACAAACAGCACACGCGACCAACAGCACACGCAACAAACAGCACTCGCGACCGACAGCACTCGCGACCGACAGCACTCGCGACCGACAACACTCGCGACAAACAGTACTCGCAGCAAACAGCTCTCGCGACCGACAGCTCTCGCGACCGACAGCTCTCGCGACCGACAGCACTTGCGACAGACAGCACTCGCGACCGACAGCACTCGCGACCGACAACACTCGCGACAAACAGTACTCGCAGCAAACAGCTCTCGCGACCGACAGCTCTCGCGACCGACAGCACTCGCGACCGACAGCACTCGCGACCGACAGCACACGCGACCGACAGCACTTGCGGCAAACAGCACTCGCGACAAACAGCAGTCGCGACAAACAGCACTCGCGACAAACAGCACTCGCGACAAACAGCACTCGCGACAAACAGCACTCGCGACAAACAGCACTCGCGACAGACAGCACTCGCGACCGACAGCACACGCAACCGACAGCGCTCGCGACAAACAGCTCTCGCGACAAACAGCACTCGCGACAAACAGCACTCGCGACCAACAGCACTCGCGACCAACAGCACTCGCGACAAACACCATTCACGACAAACACCATTCACGACAAACACCATTCACGACAAACAGCACACGCGACCAACAGCACTCGCGACCAACAGCACTCGCGACAAACACCATTCACGACAAACAGCACACGCGACCAACAGCACACGCGACAAACAGCACACGCGACAAACAGCACTCGCAACCGACAGCACTCGCGACCGACAGCACTCGCGACAAACACCATTCGTGACAAACAGCACTCGCGACCAACACCATTCGCGACAAACAGCACTTGCGACCAACAGCACTCGCGACAAACACCATTCGCGACAAACAGCACTCGCGACCAACAGCACACGCAACAAACAGCACTCGCGACCAACAGCACACGCAACAAACAGCACTCGCGACAAACAGTACTCGCGACCAAAAGCTCTCGCGACCAACAGCTCTCGCGACAAACATCACTCGTAACCGACAGCACTCGCGATAGACAGCACTCGCAACAGACAGCACTCACGACAAACAACATTCGCGACCAACAGCACTCTCGACAAACAGCACTCTCGACCAAAAGCTCTCGCGACCAACAGCTCTCGCGACAAACATCACTCGCGACAGACAGCTCTCGCGACAGACAGCACTCGAGACAAACAGCACTCTCGACAGACAGCACTCGCGACCGACAGCACTCGCGACCAACAGCACGCGCGACCGACAGCTCTCGCGACAAACACCATTCACGACAGACACCATTCACGACAAACAGCTCTCGCGACCAACAGCTCTCGCGACAAACATCACTCGCGACCGACAGCACTCGCGACCGACAGCACTCGCGACCGACAGCACTCGCGACCGACAGCACTCGCGACCGACAGCACTCGCGACCAACAGCACTCGCGACAAACACCATTCACGACAAAAAGCACACGCGACCAACAGCACACGCAACAAACAGCACTCGCGACAAACAGCACTCGCGACCAACAGCACTCGCGACCAACAGCACTCGCGACAAACACCATTCACGACAAACACCATTCACGACAAACACCATTCACGACAAACAGCACACGCGACCAACAGCACACGCAACAAACAGCTCTCGCGACAAACAGCACTCGCGACCAACAGCACACGCTACAAACAGCACTCGCGACCAACAGCACACGCAACAAACAGCACTCGCGAACAACAGCACTCACGACCGACAGCACTCGCGACCGACAGCACTCGCGACAAACAGCACTCGCGACAAACAGTACTCGCGACCGACAGCACTCGCGACAAACAGTACTCGCGAAAGACAGCTCTCGCGACCGACAGCTCTCGCAACCGACAGCTCTCGCGACCGACAGCACTCGCGACAAACAGCATTCTCGACAAACAGCACACGCGACCGACAGCACTCGTGACCGACAGCACTCGCGACCGACAGCACTCGCGACCGACAGCACTCGCGACCAACAGCACTCGTGAAAAAGAGCACTCGCGACAAAGAGCTCTCGCGACCGACAGCACTAGCGACAAACACCATTCGCGACAAACAGCACTCGCGACCAACACCATTCGCGACAAACAGCACTTGCGACCAACAGCACTCGCGACAAACACCATTCGCGACAAACAGCACTCGCGACCAACAGCACACGCAACAAACAGCACTCGCGACCAACAGCACACGCAACAAACAGCACTCGCGAACAACAGCACTCACGACCGACAGCACTCGCGACCGACAGCACTCGCGACAAACAGCACTCGCGACAAACAGTACTCGCGACCGACAGCACTCGCGACAAACAGTACTCGCAGCAAACAGCTCTCGCGACCGACAGCTCTCGCGACCGACAGCTCTCGCGACCGACAGCACTTGCGACAGACAGCACTCGCGACCGACAGCACTCGCGACCGACAACACTCGCGACAAACAGTACTCGCAGCAAACAGCTCTCGCGACAGACAGCTCTCGCGACCGACAGCACTCGCGACCGACAGCACTCGCGACCGACAGCACACGCGACCGACAGCACTTGCGGCAAACAGCACTCGCGACAAACAGCAGTCGCGACAAACAGCAGTCGCGACAAACAGCACTCGCGACAAACAGCACTCGCGACAAACAGCACTCGCGACAAACAGCACTCGCGACAGACAGCACTCGCGACCGACAGCACACGCAACCGACAGCGCTCGCGACAAACAGCTCTCGCGACAAACAGCACTCGCGACAAACAGCACTCGCGACCAACAGCACTCGCGACCAACAGCACTCGCGACAAACACCATTCACGACAAACACCATTCACGACAAACACCATTCACGACAAACAGCACACGCGACCAACAGCACACGCAACAAACAGCTCTCGCGACCGACAGCTCTCGCGACCGACAGCACTCGCGACCAACAGCACTCGCGACCAACAGCACTCGCGACAAACACCATTCACGACAAACAGCACACGCGACCAACAGCACACGCGACAAACAGCACACGCGACAAACAGCACTCGCAACCGACAGCACTCGCGACCGACAGCACTCGCGACAAACACCATTCGTGACAAACAGCACTCGCGACCAACACCATTCGCGACAAACAGCACTTGCGACCAACAGCACTCGCGACAAACACCATTCGCGACAAACAGCACTCGCGACCAACAGCACACGCAACAAACAGCACTCGCGACCAACAGCACACGCAACAAACAGCACTCGCGAACAACAGCACTCACGACCGACAGCACTCGCGACCGACAGCACTCGCGACAAACAGCACTCGCGACAAACAGTACTCGCGACCAAAAGCTCTCGCGACCAACAGCTCTCGCGACAAACATCACTCGTAACCGACAGCACTCGCGATAGACAGCACTCGCAACAGACAGCACTCACGACAAACAACATTCGCGACCAACAGCACTCTCGACAAACAGCACTCTCGACCAAAAGCTCTCGCGACCAACAGCTCTCGCGACAAACATCACTCGCGACAGACAGCTCTCGCGACAGACAGCACTCGAGACAAACAGCACTCTCGACAGACAGCACTCGCGACCAACAGCACTCGCGACAAACAGCACTCGCGACCGACAGCACTCGCGACCAACAGCACGCGCGACCGACAGCTCTCGCGACAAACACCATTCACGACAGACACCATTCACGACAAACAGCTCTCGCGACCAACAGCTCTCGCGACAAACATCACTCGCGACCGACAGCACTCGCGACCGACAGCACTCGCGACCGACAGCACTCGCGACCAACAGCACTCGCGACAAACACCATTCACGACAAACAGCACACGCGACCAACAGCACACGCAACAAACAGCACTCGCGACAAACAGCACTCGCGACCAACAGCACTCGCGACCAACAGCACTCGCGACAAACACCATTCACGACAAACACCATTCACGACAAACACCATTCACGACAAACAGCACACGCGACCAACAGCACACGCAACAAACAGCTCTCGCGACAAACAGCACTCGCGACCAACAGCACACGCAACAAACAGCACTCGCGACCAACAGCACACGCAACAAACAGCACTCGCGAACAACAGCACTCACGACCGACAGCACTCGCGACCGACAGCACTCGCGACAAACAGCACTCGCGACAAACAGTACTCGCGAACGACAGCACTCGCGACAAACAGTACTCGCGAAAGACAGCTCTCGCGACCGACAGCTCTCGCAACCGACAGCTCTCGCGACCGACAGCACTCGCGACAAACAGCATTCTCGACAAACAGCACACGCGACCGACAGCACTCGTGACCGACAGCACTCGCGACCGACAGCACTCGCGACCGACAGCACTCGCGACCAACAGCACTCGTGAAAAAGAGCACTCGCGACAAAGAGCTCTCGCGACCGACAGCACTAGCGACAAACACCATTCGCGACAAACAGCACTCACGACCAACACCATTCGCGACAAACAGCACTTGCGACCAACAGCACTCGCGACAAACACCATTCGCGACAAACAGCACTCGCGACCAACAGCACACGCTACAAACAGCACTCGCGACCAACAGCACACGCAACAAACAGCACTCGCGAACAACAGCACTCACGACCGACAGCACTCGCGACCGACAGCACTCGCGACAAACAGCACTCGCGACAAACAGTACTCGCGACCGACAGCACTCGCGACAAACAGTACTCGCGAAAGACAGCTCTCGCGACCGACAGCTCTCGCAACCGACAGCTCTCGCGACCGACAGCACTAGCGACCGACAGCACTCGCGACCGACAGCACGCGCGACCGACAGCACGCACGACCGACAGCACGCACGACCGACAGCACTCGCGACCAACAGCACTCACGACCCACAGCACTCGTGAAAAAGAGCACTCGCGACAAAGAGCTCTCGCGACCGACAGCACTAGCGACAAACACCATTCGCGACAAACAGCACTCGCGACCAACACCATTCGCGACAAACAGCACTTGCGACCAACAGCACTCGCGACAAACACCATTCGCGACAAACAGCACTCGCGACCAACAGCACACGCAACAAACAGCACTCGCGACCAACAGCACACGCAACAAACAGCACTCGCGAACAACAGCACTCACGACCGACAGCACTCGCGACCGACAGCACTCGCGACAAACAGCACTCGCGACAAACAGTACTCGCGACCGACAGCACTCGCGACAAACAGTACTCGCGAAAGACAGCTCTCGCGACCGACAGCTCTCGCAACCGACAGCTCTCGCGACCGACAGCACTAGCGACCGACAGCACTCGCGACCGACAGCACGCGCGACCGACAGCACGCACGACCGACAGCACGCACGACCGACAGCACTCGCGACCGACAGCACTCACGACCCACAGCACTCGTGACAAACAGCACTCGCGACCAACAGCACTCGCGACAAACAGCACTCGCGACAAACAGCACTCGCGACAAACAGCACTCGCAACAAACACCATTCACGACAAACAGCACTCGCGATAGACAGCACTTGCGACCAACAGCACTCACAACAATCAGCTCTCGCGACCAACAGCTCTCGCGACAAACATCACTCGTAACCGACAGCACTCGTGATAGACAGCACTCGCAACAGACAGCACTCACGACAAACAACATTCGCGACCAACAGCACTCTCGACAAACAGCACTCTCGACCAAAAGCTCTCGCGACCAACAGCTCTCGCGACAAACATCACTCGCGACAGACAGCTCTCGCGACAGACAGCACTCGAGACAAACAGCACTCTCGACAGACAGCACTCGCGACCAACAGCACTCGCGACAAACAGCACTCGCGACAAACAGCACTCGCGACCAACAGCACTCACGACCCACAGCACTCGTGACAAACAGCACTCGCGACAAACAGCACTCGCGACCGACAGCACTCGCGACCGACAGCACTCGCGACCGACAGCACTCGCGACCAACAGCACTCGCGACAAACACCATTCACGACAAACACCACACGCGACCAACAGCACACGCAACAAACAGCACTCGCGACAAACAGCACTCGCGACCAACAGCACTCGCGACCAACAGCACTCGCGACAAACACCATTCACGACAAACACCATTCACGACAAACACCATTCACGACAAACAGCACACGCGACCAACAGCACACGCAACAAACAGCTCTCGCGACCGACAGCTCTCGCGACCGACAGCACTCGCGACCAACAGCACTCGCGACCGACAGCACTCGCGACCGACAGCACTCGCGACAAACACCATTCACGACAAACAGCACACGCGACCAACAGCACACGCGACAAACAGCACACGCGACAAACAGCACTCGCAACCGACAGCACTCGCGACCGACAGCACTCGCGACAGACAGCACTCGCGACCGACAGCACTCGCGACCGACAGCACTCGCGACAAACACCATTCGCGACAAACAGCACTCGCGACCAACACCATTCGCGACAAACAGCACTTGCGACCAACAGCACTCGCGACAAACACCATTCGCGACAAACAGCACTCGCGACCAACAGCACACGCAACAAACAGCACTCGCGACCAACAGCACACGCAACAAACAGCACTCGCGAACAACAGCACTCACGACCGACAGCACTCGCGACCGACAGCACTCGCGACAAACAGCACTCGCGACAAACAGTACTCGCGACCGACAGCACTCGCGACAAACAGTACTCGCGAAAGACAGCTCTCGCGACCGACAGCTCTTGCAACCGACAGCTCTCGCGACCGACAGCACTCGCGACAAACAGCATTCTCGACAAAGAGCTCTCGCGACCGACAGCACTAGCGACCGACAGCACTAGCGACCGACAGCACTAGCGACCGACAGCACTCGCGACCGACAGCACTCGCGACCGACAGCACGCGCGACCGACAGCACGCACGACCGACAGCACTCGCGACCGACAGCACTCACGACCCACAGCACTCGTGACAAACAGCACTCGCGACCAACAGCACTCGCGACAAACAGCACTCGCGACAAACAGCACTCGCGACAAACAGCACTCGCAACAAACACCATTCACGACAAACAGCACTCGCGATAGACAGCACTTGCGACCAACAGCACTCACAACAATCAGCTCTCGCGACCAACAGCTCTCGCGACAAACATCACTCGTAACCGACAGCACTCGTGATAGACAGCACTCGCAACAGACAGCACTCACGACAAACAACATTCGCGACCAACAGCACTCTCGACAAACAGCACTCTCGACCAAAAGCTCTCGCGACCAACAGCTCTCGCGACAAACATCACTCGCGACAGACAGCTCTCGCGACAGACAGCACTCGAGACAAACAGCACTCTCGACAGACAGCACTCGCGACCAACAGCACTCGCGACAAACAGCACTCGCGACCGACAGCACTCGCGACCAACAGCACGCGCGACCGACAGCTCTCGCGACAAACACCATTCACGACAGACACCATTCACGACAAACAGCTCTCGCGACCAACAGCTCTCGCGACAAACATCACTCGCGACCGACAGCACTCGCGACCGACAGCACTCGCGACCGACAGCACTCGCGACCGACAGCACTCGCGACCAACAGCACTCGCGACAAACACCATTCACGACAAACAGCACACGCGACCAACAGCACACGCAACAAACAGCACTCGCGACAAACAGCACTCGCGACCAACAGCACTCGCGACCAACAGCACTCGCGACAAACACCATTCACGACAAACACCATTCACGACAAACACCATTCACGACAAACAGCACACGCGACCAACAGCACACGCAACAAACAGCTCTCGCGACCGACAGCTCTCGCGACCGACAGCACTCGCGACCAACAGCACTCGCGACAAACACCATTCGCGACAAACAGCACTCGCGACCAACACCATTCGCGACAAACAGCACTTGCGACCAACAGCACTCGCGACAAACACCATTCGCGACAAACAGCACTCGCGACCAACAGCACACGCAACAAACAGCACTCGCGACCAACAGCACACGCAACAAACAGCACTCGCGAACAACAGCACTCGCGACCGACAGCACTCGCGACCGACAGCACTCGCGACAAACAGTACTCGCGACCGACAGCACTCGCGACAAACAGTACTCGCGAAAGACAGCTCTCGCGACCGACAGCTCTCGCAACCGACAGCTCTCGCGACCGACAGCACTCGCGACAAACAGCATTCTCGACAAACAGCACACGCGACCGACAGCACTCGTGACCGACAGCACTCGCGACCGACAGCACTCGCGACCAACAGCACTCGTGAAAAAGAGCACTCGCGACAAAGAGCTCTCGCGACCGACAGCACTAGCGACCGACAGCACTAGCGACCGACAGCACTCGCGACCGACAGCACGCGCGACCGACAGCACGCACGACCGACAGCACTCGCGACCGACAGCACTCGCGACACACAGCACTCGCGACCGACAGCACTCGCGACCGACAGCACTCGCGACCGACAGCACCCGCGACAAACAGCTCTCACGACAATCAGCACTCGCGACCGACAGCACTCGCGACCGACAGCTCTCGCGACAAACATCACTCGCAACCGACAGCACTCGCGACCGACAACGCTCGCGACAGACAGCACTCGCGACAAACAGCACTCACGACCAACAGCATTCGCGATAGACAGCACTTGCCATCGACAGCACTCGCGACAAACAGCACTCGCGACAAACAGCACTCGCGACAGACAGCACTCGCGACAAACAGCACTCGCGACCGACAGCACACGCGACCAACATCACTCGCGACAAACAGCACTCGCGACAGACAGCACTCGCGACCGACAGCCCTCGCGACAGACAGCACTCGCGACCAACAGCACTCGCGACCGACAGCACACGCGACCAACATCACTCGCGACAAACAGCACTCGCGACAAACAGCACTCGCGACCGACAGCATTCGCGACAGACAGCACTCGCGACCAACAGCACTCGCGACAAACACCATTCAAGACAAACAGCACTCGCGACCGACAGCACTCCCGACCGACAGCACTCGCGACCGACAGCACTCGCGACCAACAGCCCTCGCGACCAACAGCACTCGTGAAAAAGAGCACACGCAACAAACAGCACTCGCGACCAACAGCACACGCAACAAACAGCACTCGCGACCGACAGCACTCGCGACCGACAGCACTCGCGACCGACAGCACTCGCGACCGACAGCACTCGCGACCGACAGCACTCGCGACAGACAGCACTCGCGACCGACAGCTCTCGCGACCGACATCACTCGCGACAAACAGCATTCTCGACAAACAGCACTCGCGACAAACAGCACTCGCGACCAACAGCCCTCGCCACCGACAGCACTCGTGAAAAACAGCACTCGCGACTAAGAGCTCTCGCGACCGACAGCACTCGCGACCGACAGCACTCGCGACCGACAGCACTCGCGACTGACTGCACTCGCGACCAACAGCACTCATGAAAAAGAGCACTCGCGACAAAGAGCTCTCGCGACCGACAGCTCACGTGACCGACAGCAATCGCGACCGACAGCACTCGCGACCGACAGCACTCGCGACCAACAGCACTCGCGACAAACACCATTCACGACAAACAGCACACGCGACCAACAGCACACGCAACAAACAGCACTCGCGACCGACAGCACTCGCGACCAACAGCACTCGTGACACACAGCACTCGCGACCGACAGCACACGCGTCCGACAGCACTCGCGTCCGACAGCACTCGCGTCCGACAGCACTCGCGTCCGACAGCACTCGCGACCGACAGCACGCGCGTCCGACAGCACTCGCGACCGACAGCACTCGCGACCGACAGCACTCACGACCGACAGCACTCACGACCGACAGCACTCGCGACCGACAGCACTCGCGACACAGCACGCGCGACACACAGCACTCGCGACCGACAGCACTCGCGACCGACAGCTCTCGCGACAAACATCACTCGCAACCGACAGCACTCGCGACCGACAACGCTCGCGACAGACAGCACTCGCGACAAACAGCACTCACGACCAACAGCACTCACGACCAACAGCATTCGCGATAGACAGCACTTGCCATCGACAGCACTCGCGACAAACTGCTCTCGCGACAGACAGCACTCGCGACCAACAGCACTCGCGACAAACTGCACTCGCGACAAACAGCACTCGCGACCGACAGCACTCGCGACAAACAGCACTCGCGACAAACAGCACTCGCGACCGACAGCACACGCGACCAACATCACTCGCGACAAACAGCACTCGCGACAAACAGCACTCGCGACCGACAGCCCTCGCGACAGACAGCACTTGCGACCAACAGCACTCGCGACAAACACCATTCACGACAAACAGCACTCGCGACCGACAGCACTCGCGACAAACAGCACTCGCGACCGACAGCACACGCGACCAACATCACTCGCGACAAACAGCACTCGCGACAAACAGCACTCGCGACCGACAGCCCTCGCGACAGACAGCACTCGCGACCAACAGCACTCGCGACAAACACCATTCACGACAAACAGCACTCGCGACCGACAGCACTCGCGACAAACAGCACTCGTGAAAAAGAGCACTCGCGACAAAGAGCTCTCGCGACCGACAGCTCACGCGACCGACAGCACTCGCGACCGACAGCACTCACGACCAACAGCACTCGCGACCAACAGCACTCGCGACCAACAGCACTCGCGACAAACACCATTCACGACAAACAGCACTCACGACCAACAGCATTCGCGATAGACAGCACTTGCCATCGACAGCACTCGCGACAAACTGCTCTCGCGACAGACAGCACTTGCGACCAACAGCACTCGCGACCGACAGCACACGCGACCAACATCACTCGCGACAAACAGCACTCGCGACAAACAGCACACGCAACAAACAGCACTCGCGACAGACAGCACTCGCGACCAACAGCACTCGCGACCGACAGCACACGCGACCGACAGCACACGCGACCAACATCACTCGCGACAAACAGCACTCGCGACAAACAGCACTCGCGACCGACAGCCCTCGCGACAGACAGCACTCGCGACCAACAGCACTCGCGACAAACACCATTCACGACAAACAGCACTCGCGACCGACAGCACTCGCGACCGACAGCACTCGCGACCAACAGCCCTCGCGACCAACAGCACTCGTGAAAATGAGCACTCGCGACAAAGAGCTCTCGCGACGGACAGCTCACGCAACCGACAGCACTAGCGACCGACAGCACTCGCGACCGACAGCACTCGCGACCGACAGCACTCGCGACCCACAGCACTCGCGACCAACAGCACTCGCGACAAACACCATTCATGACAAACTGCACACGCGACCAACAGCACACGCAACAATCAGCACTCGCGACAGACAGCACTCGCGACCAACAGCACTCGCGACCAACAGCACTCGCGACAAACAGCACTCGCGACAAACAGCTCTCGCGACCAACAGCTCTCGCGACAAACATCACTCGCGACCGACAGCACTCGCGACCGACAGCACTCGCGACCGACAGCACTCGCGACCAACAGCACTCGCGACAAACACCATTCACGACAAACACCATTCACGACAAACAGCACACGCGACCAACAGCACACGCAACAAACAGCACTCGCGACCGACAGCACAAGGGACCAACAGCACTTGCGACCGACAGGACTCGCGACCAACAGCACTCGCGACCAACAGCACTCGTGGCAAACAGCTCTCGCGACCGACAGCTCTCGCGACAGACAGCTCTCGCGACCGACAGCACTCGCGACCAACAGCACTCGCGACCAACAGCACACGCGACAAACAGCACTCACGACGTACAGCACTCGCGACCGACAGCACTCGCGACCGACAGCACTCGCGACCGACAGCACTCGCGACAAACACCATTCACGACAAACAGCACACGCGACCAACAGCACACGCAACAAACAGCACTCGCGACAAACAGCACAAGGGACCAACAGCACTTGCGACCGACAGGACTCGCGACCAACACCATTCGCGACAAACAGCACTCGCGACCAACACCATTCGCGACAAACAGCACTCGCGACCAACAGCACTCGCGACAAACACCATTCGCGACAAACAGCACTCGCGACCAACAGCACTCGCGACAAACACCATTCACGACAAACAGCACACGCGACCAACAGCACACGCGACAAACAGCACTCGCGACCGACAGCACTCGCGACCGACAGCACTCGCGACCGACAGCTCTCGCGACCGACAGCTCTCACGACCGACAGCACTCGCGACAAACAGCACTCGCGACCAACAGCAGTCGCGACAAACAGCACTCGCGACCGACACCTCTCGCGACAGACAGCTCTCGCGACAAACTGCTCTCGCGACCGACAGCACACGCAACCGACAGCGCTCGCGACAAACAGCTCTCGCGACAAACAGCACTCGCGACAAACAGCACTCGCGACCGACAGCCCTCGCGCCCGACTGCACTCGCGACAAACAGCACTCGCGACAAACACCATTCACGACAAACAGCACACGCGACCAACAGCACACGCGACAAACAGCACTCGTGACCGGCAGCACTCGCGACCGACAGCACTCGCAACAAACAGCACTCGCGACAAACACCATTCACGACAAACAGCACACGCGACCAACAGCACACGCGACAGACAGCACTCGCGACCGACAGCACTCGCGACCGACAGCACTCGCGACCGACAGCACTCGCGACAAACAGCACTCGCGACAGACAGCACTCGCGACCGACAGCACTCGCGACCGACAGCACTCGCGACAGACAGCACTCGCGACAGACAGCACTCGCGACAAACAGCACTCGCGACAAACAGCACTCGCGACAAACAGCACTAGCGACCGACAGCACAAGCGACCGACAGCACAAGCGACCGACAGCACACGCGACCGACAGCACTAGCGACCGACAGCACTCGCGACCGACAGCACTCGCGACCAACAGCACTCGCGACAAACACCATTCACGACAAACAGCACACGCGACCAACAGCACACGCAACAAACAGCACTCGCGACCGACAGCACTCGCGACCAACAGCACTCGCGACCAACAGCACTCGCGACAAACAGCTCTCGCGACCAACAGCTCTCGCGACAAACATCACTCGCGACCGACAGCACTCGCGACCGACAGCACTCGCGACCGACAGCACTCGCGACCGACAGCACTCGCGACAAACACCATTCACGACAAACAGCACACGCGACCAACAGCACACGCAACAAACAGCACACGCAACAAACAGCACTCGCGACCGACAGCACTCGCGACCAACAGCACTCGCGACCAACAGCACTCGCGACAAACACCATTCACGACAAACACCATTCACGACAAACAGCACACGCGACCAACAGCACATGCAACAAACAGCACTCGCGACCGACAGCACAAGGGACCAACAGCACTTGCGACCGACAGGACTCGCGACCAACAGCACTCGCGACCAACAGCACTCGTGGCAAACAGCTCTCGTGACCGACAGCTCTCGCGACCGACAGCTCTCGCGACCGACAGCTCTCGCGACCGACAGCACTCGCGACCAACAGCACTCGCGACCAACAGCACTCGCGACAAACACCATTCACGACAAACAGCACACGCGACCAACAGCACACGCAACAAACAGCTCTCGCGACCGACAGCTCTCGCGACCGACAGCACTCGCGACCGACAGCACACGCGACCAACAGCACTCGCGACCGACAGCACTCGCGACAAACACCATTCGCGACAAACAGCACTCGCGACCAACACCATTCGCGACAAACAGCACTTGCGACCAACAGCACTCGCGACAAACACCATTCGCGACAAACAGCACTCGCGACCAACAGCACACGCAACAAACAGCACTCGCGACCAACAGCACACGCAACAAACAGCACTCGCGAACAACAGCACTCACGACCGACAGCACTCGCGACCGACAGCACTCGCGACCGACAGCACTCGCGACAAACAGCACTCGCGACAAACAGTACTCGTGACCGACAGCACTCGCGACAAACAGTACTCGCGAAAGACAGCTCTCGCGACCGACAGCTCTCGCAACCGACAGCTCTCGCGACCGACAGCACTCGCGACAAACAGCATTCTCGACAAACAGCACACGCGACCGACAGCACTCGTGACCGACAGCACTCGCGACCGACAGCACTCGCGACCAACAGCACTCGTGAAAAAGAGCACTCGCGACAAAGAGCTCTCGCGACCGACAGCACTAGCGACCGACAGCACGCGCGACCGACAGCACGCACGACCGACAGCACTCGCGACCGACAGCACTCGCGACCGACAGCACTCGCGACACAGCACTCGCGACCGACAGCACTCGCGACCGACAGCACTCGCGACCGACAGCACTCGCGACAAACAGCTCTCACAACAATCAGCACTCGCGACCGACAGCACTCGCGACCGACAGCTCTCGCGACAAACATCACTCGCAACCGACAGCACTCGCGACCGACAACGCTCGCGACAGACAGCACTCGCGACAAACAGCACTCACGACCAACAGCATTCGCGATAGACAGCACTTGCCATCGACAGCACTCGCGACAAACAGCACTCGCAACAAACAGCACTCGCGACCGACAGCACACGCGACCAACAGCACTCGCGACAAACACCATTCACGACAAACACCATTCACGACAAACAGCACACGCGACCAACAGCACACGCAACAAACAGCACTCGCGACCGACAGCACAAGGGACCAACAGCACTTGCGACCGACAGGACTCGCGACCAACAGCACTCGCGACCAACAGCACTCGTGGCAAACAGCTCTCGCGACCGACAGCTCTCGCGACAGACAGCTCTCGCGACCGACAGCACTCGCGACCAACAGCACTCGCGACCAACAGCACACGCGACAAACAGCACTCGCGACGTACAGCACTCGCGACCGACAGCACTCGCGACCGACAGCACTCGCGACCGACAGCACTCGCGACAAACACCATTCACGACAAACAGCACACGCGACCAACAGCACACGCAACAAACAGCACTCGCGACAAACAGCACAAGGGACCAACAGCACTTGCGACCGACAGGACTCGCGACCAACACCATTCGCGACAAACAGCACTCGCGACCAACACCATTCGCGACAAACAGCACTCGCGACCAACAGCACTCGCGACAAACACCATTCACGACAAACACCATTCACGACAAACAGCACACGCGACCAACAGCACATGCAACAAACAGCACTCGCGACCGACAGCACAAGGGACCAACAGCACTTGCGACCGACAGGACTCGCGACCAACAGCACTCGCGACCAACAGCACTCGTGGCAAACAGCTCTCGCGACCGACAGCTCTCGCGACCGACAGCTCTTGCGACCGACAGCTCTCGCGACCGACAGCACTCGCGACCAACAGCACTCGCGACCGACAGCACTCGCGACAAACACCATTCGCGACAAACAGCACTCGCGACCAACACCATTCGCGACAAACAGCACTTGCGACCAACAGCACTCGCGACAAACACCATTCGCGACAAACAGCACTCGCGACCAACAGCACACGCAACAAACAGCACTCGCGACCAACAGCACACGCAACAAACAGCACTCGCGAACAACAGCACTCACGACCGACAGCACTCGCGACCGACAGCACTCGCGACAAACAGCACTCGCGACAAACAGTACTCGCGAAAGACAGCTCTCGCGACCGACAGCTCTCGCAACCGACAGCTCTCGCGACCGACAGCACTCGCGACAAACAGCATTCTCGACAAACAGCACACGCGACCGACAGCACTCGTGACCGACAGCACTCGCGACCGACAGCACTCGCGACCAACAGCACTCGTGAAAAAGAGCACTCGCGACAAAGAGCTCTCGCGACCGACAGCACTAGCGACCGACAGCACTAGCGACCGACAGCACTCGCGATCGACAGCACGCGCGACCGACAGCACGCACGACCGACAGCACTCGCGACCGACAGCACTCGCGACCGACAGCACTCGCGACCGACAGCACTCGCGACACAGCACTCGCGACACACAGCACTCGCGACCGACAGCACTCGCGACCGACAGCACTCGCGACCGACAGCACTCGCGACAAACAGCTCTCACGACAATCAGCACTCGCGACCGACAGCACTCGCGACCGACAGCTCTCGCGACAAACATCACTCGCAACCGACAGCACTCGCGACCGACAACGCTCGCGACAGACAGCACTCGCGACAGACAGCACTCGCGACAAACAGCACTCACGACCAACAGCATTCGCGATAGACAGCACTTGCCATCGACAGCACTCGCGACAAACAGCACTCGCGACAAACAGCACTCGCGACAGACAGCACTCGCGACAAACAGCACTCGCGACCGACAGCACACGCGACCAACATCACTCGCGACAAACAGCACTCGCGACAGACAGCACTCGCGACCGACAGCCCTCGCGACAGACAGCACTCGCGACCGACAGCACTCGCGACCGACAGCACACGCGACCAACATCACTCGCGACAAACAGCACTCGCGACAAACAGCACTCGCGACCGACAGCATTCGCGACAGACAGCACTCGCGACCCACAGCACTCGCGACAAACACCATTCAAGACAAACAGCACTCGCGACCGACAGCACTCGCGACCGACAGCACTCGCGACCGACAGCACTCGCGACCAACAGCCCTCGCGACCAACAGCACTCGTGAAAAAGAGCACACGCAACAAACAGCACTCGCGACCAACAGCACACGCAACAAACAGCACTCGCGACCGACAGCACTCGCGACCGACAGCACTCGCGACCGACAGCACTCGCGACAGACAGCACTCGCGACCGACAGCTCTCGCGACCGACATCACTCGCGACAAACAGCATTCTCGACAAACAGCACTCGCGACAAACAGCACTCGCGACCAACAGCCCTCGCCACCGACAGCACTCGTGAAAAACAGCACTCGCGACTAAGAGCTCTCGCGACCGACAGCACTCGCGACCGACAGCACTCGCGACCGACAGCACTCGCGACTGACTGCACTCGCGACCAACAGCACTCATGAAAAAGAGCACTCGCGACAAAGAGCTCTCGCGACCGACAGCTCACGTGACCGACAGCAATCGCGACCGACAGCACTCGCGACCGACAGCACTCGCGACCAACAGCACTCGCGACAAACACCATTCACGACAAACAGCACACGCGACCAACAGCACACGCAACAAACAGCACTCGCGACCGACAGCACTCGCGACCAACAGCACTCGTGACACACAGCACTCGCGACCGACAGCACACGCGTCCGACAGCACTCGCGTCCGACAGCACTCGCGTCCGACAGCACTCGCGTCCGACAGCACTCGCGTCCGACAGCACTCGCGACCGACAGCACGCGCGTCCGACAGCACTCGCGACCGACAGCACTCGCGACCGACAGCACTCACGACCGACAGCACTCACGACCGACAGCACTCGCGACACAGCACGCGCGACACACAGCACTCGCGACCGACAGCACTTGCGACCGACAGCTCTCGCGACAAACATCACTCGCAACCGACAGCACTCGCGACCGACAACGCTCGCGACAGACAGCACTCGCGACAAACAGCACTCACGACCAACAGCATTCGCGATAGACAGCACTTGCCATCGACAGCACTCGCGACAAACTGCTCTCGTGACAGACAGCACTCGCGACCAACAGCACTCGCGACAAACTGCACTCGCGACAAACAGCACTCGCGACCGACAGCACTTGCGACAAACAGCACTCGCGACCGACAGCACACGCGACCAACATCACTCGCGACAAACAGCACTCGCGACAAACAGCACTCGCGACCGACAGCCCTCGCGACAGACAGCACTCGCGACCAACAGCACTCGCGACAAACACCATTCACGACAAACAGCACTCGCGACCGACAGCACTCGCGACAAACAGCACTCGTGAAAAAGAGCACTCGCGACAAAGAGCTCTCGCGACCGACAGCTCACGCGACCGACAGCACTCGCGACAAACACCATTCACGACAAACAGCACTCACGACCAACAGCATTCGCGATAGACAGCACTTGCCATCGACAGCACTCGCGACAAACTGCTCTCGCGACAGACAGCACTTGCGACCAACAGCACTCGCGACAGACAGCACTCGCGACAGACAGCACTCGCGACCGACAGCACACGCGACCGACAGCACACGCGACCAACATCACTCGCGACAAACAGCACTCGCGACAAACAGCACACGCAACAAACAGCACTCGCGACAGACAGCACTCGCGACCAACAGCACTCGCGACCGACAGCACACGCGACCGACAGCACACGCGACCAACATCACTCGCGACAAACAGCACTCGCGACAAACAGCACTCGCGACCGACAGCCCTCGCGACAGACAGCACTCGCGACCAACAGCACTCGCGACAAACACCATTCACGACAAACAGCACTCGCGACCGACAGCACTCGCGACCGACAGCACTCGCGACCAACAGCCCTCGCGACCAACAGCACTCGTGAAAAAGAGCACTCGCGACAAAGAGCTCTCGCGACGGACAGCTCACGCAACCGACAGCACTAGCGACCGACAGCACTCGCGACCGACAGCACTCGCGACCCACAGCACTCGCGACCAACAGCACTCGCGACAAACACCATTCACGACAAACAGCACACGCGACCAACAGCACACGCAACAATCAGCACTCGCGACCGACAGCACTCGCGACCAACAGCACTCGCGACCAACAGCACTCGCGACAAACAGCTCTCGCGACCAACAGCTCTCGCGACAAACATCACTCGCGACCGACAGCACTCGCGACCGACAGCACTCGCGACCAACAGCACTCGCGACCAACAGCACTCGCGACAAACACCATTCACGACAAACACCATTCACGACAAACAGCACACGCGACCAACAGCACACGCAACAAACAGCACTCGCGACCGACAGCACAAGGGACCAACAGCACTTGCGACCGACAGGACTCGCGACCAACAGCACTCGCGACCAACAGCACTCGTGGCAAACAGCTCTCGCGACCGACAGCTCTCGCGACAGACAGCTCTCGCGACCGACAGCACTCGCGACCAACAGCACTCGCGACCAACAGCACACGCGACAAACAGCACTCGCGACGTACAGCACTCGCGACCGACAGCACTCGCGACCGACAGCACTCGCGACCGACAGCACTCGCGACAAACACCATTCACGACAAACAGCACACGCGACCAACAGCACACGCAACAAACAGCACTCGCGACAAACAGCACAAGGGACCAACAGCACTTGCGACCGACAGGACTCGCGACCAACACCATTCGCGACAAACAGCACTCGCGACCAACACCATTCGCGACAAACAGCACTCGCGACCAACAGCACTCGCGACAAACACCATTCACGACAAACACCATTCACGACAAACAGCACACGCGACCAACAGCACACGCAACAAACAGCACTCGCGACCGACAGCACAAGGGACCAACAGCACTTGCGACCGACAGGACTCGCGACCAACAGCACTCGCGACCAACAGCACTCGTGGCAAACAGCTCTCGTGACCGACAGCTCTCGCGACCGACAGCTCTCGCGACCGACAGCTCTCGCGACCGACAGCACTCGCGACCAACAGCACTCGCGACAAACACCATTCACGACAAACAGCACACGCGACCAACAGCACACGCAACAAACAGCTCTCGCGACCGACAGCTCTCGCGACCGACAGCACTCGCGACCGACAGCACACGCGACCAACAGCACTCGCGACCGACAGCACTCGCGACAAACACCATTCGCGACAAACAGCACTCGCGACCAACACCATTCGCGACAAACAGCACTTGCGACCAACAGCACTCGCGACAAACACCATTCGCGACAAACAGCACTCGCGACCAACAGCACACGCAACAAACAGCACTCGCGACCAACAGCACACGCAACAAACAGCACTCGCGAACAACAGCACTCACGACCGACAGCACTCGCGACCGACAGCACTCGCGACAAACAGCACTCGCGACAAACAGTACTCGCGACCAACACCATTCGCGACAAACAGCACTTGCGACCAACAGCACTCGCGACAAACACCATTCGCGACAAACAGCACTCGCGACCAACAGCACACGCAACAAACAGCACTCGCGACCAACAGCACACGCAACAAACAGCACTCGCGAACAACAGCACTCACGACCGACAGCACTCGCGACCGACAGCACTCGCGACAAACAGCACTCGCGACAAACAGTACTCGTGACCGACAGCACTCGCGACAAACAGTACTCGCGAAAGACAGCTCTCGCGACCGACAGCTCTCGCAACCGACAGCTCTCGCGACCGACAGCACTCGTGACAAACAGCATTCTCGACAAACAGCACACGCGACCGACAGCACTCGTGACCGACAGCACTCGCGACCGACAGCACTCGTGAAAAAGAGCACTCGCGACAAAGAGCTCTCGCGACCGACAGCACTAGCGACCGACAGCACTAGCGACCGACAGCACTCGCGACCGACAGCACTCGCGACCGACAGCACGCGCGACCGACAGCACGCACGACCGACAGCACTCGCGACCGACAGCACTCGCGACCGACAGCACTCGCGACCGACAGCACTCGCGACACAGCACTCGCGACACACAGCACTCGCGACCGACAGCACTCGCGACCGACAGCACTCGCGACCGACAGCACTCGCGACAAACAGCTCTCACGACAATCAGCACTCGCGACCGACAGCACTCGCGACCGACAGCTCTCGCGACAAACATCACTCGCAACCGACAGCACTCGCGACCGACAACGCTCGCGACAGACAGCACTCGCGACAAACAGCACTCGCGACAAACAGCACTCGCGACAGACAGCACTCGCGACCGACAGCCCTCGCGACAGACAGCACTCGCGACCGACAGCACTCGCGACCGACAGCACACGCGACCAACATCACTCGCGACAAACAGCACTCGCGACAAACAGCACTCGCGACCGACAGCATTCGCGACAGACAGCACTCGCGACCAACAGCACTCGCGACAAACACCATTCAAGACAAACAGCACTCGCGACCGACAGCACTCGCGACCGACAGCACTCGCGACCGACAGCACTCGCGACCAACAGCCCTCGCGACCAACAGCACTCGTGAAAAAGAGCACACGCAACAAACAGCACTCGCGACCAACAGCACACGCAACAAACAGCACTCGCGACCGACAGCACTCGCGACCGACAGCACTCGCGACCGACAGCACTCGCGACCGACAGCACTCGCGACAGACAGCACTCGCGACCGACAGCTCTCGCGACCGACATCACTCGCGACAAACAGCATTCTCGACAAACAGCACTCGCGACAAACAGCACTCGCGACCAACAGCCCTCGCCACCGACAGCACTCGTGAAAAACAGCACTCGCGACTAAGAGCTCTCGCGACCGACAGCACTCGCGACCGACAGCACTCGCGACCGACAGCACTCGCGACTGACTGCACTCGCGACCAACAGCACTCATGAAAAAGAGCACTCGCGACAAAGAGCTCTCGCGACCGACAGCTCACGTGACCGACAGCAATCGCGACCGACAGCACTCGCGACCGACAGCACTCGCGACCAACAGCACTCGCGACAAACACCATTCACGACAAACAGCACACGCGACCAACAGCACACGCAACAAACAGCACTCGCGACCGACAGCACTCGCGACCAACAGCACTCGTGACACACAGCACTCGCGACCGACAGCACACGCGTCCGACAGCACTCGCGTCCGACAGCACTCGCGTCCGACAGCACTCGCGTCCGACAGCACTCGCGACCGACAGCACGCGCGTCCGACAGCACTCGCGACCGACAGCACTCGCGACCGACAGCACTCACGACCGACAGCACTCACGACCGACAGCACTCGCGACACAGCACGCGCGACACACTGCACTCGCGACCGACAGCACTCGCGACCGACAGCTCTCGCGACAAACATCACTCGCAACCGACAGCACTCGCGACCGACACCGCTCGCGACAGACAGCACTCGCGACAAACAGCACTCACGACCAACAGCATTCGCGATAGACAGCACTTGCCATCGACAGCACTCGCGACAAACTGCTCTCGTGACAGACAGCACTCGCGACCAACAGCACTCGCGACAAACTGCACTCGCGACAAACAGCACTCGCGACCGACAGCACTCGCGACAAACAGCACTCGCGACCGACAGCACACGCGACCAACATCACTCGCGACAAACAGCACTCGCGACAAACAGCACTCGCGACCGACAGCCCTCGCGACAGACAGCACTCGCGACCAACAGCACTCGCGACAAACACCATTCACGACAAACAGCACTCGCGACCGACAGCACTCGCGACAAACAGCACTCGTGAAAAAGAGCACTCGCGACAAAGAGCTCTCGCGACCGACTGCTCTCGCGACCGACAGCACTCGCGACAAACACCATTCACGACAAACAGCACTCACGACCAACAGCATTCGCGATAGACAGCACTTGCCATCGACAGCACTCGCGACAAACTGCTCTCGCGACAGACAGCACTTGCGACCAACAGCACTCGCGACAGACAGCACTCGCGACAGACAGCACTCGCGACCGACAGCACACGCGACCGACAGCACACGCGACCAACATCACTCGCGACAAACAGCACTCGCGACAAACAGCACACGCAACAAACAGCACTCGCGACAGACAGCACTCGCGACCAACAGCACTCGCGACCGACAGCACACGCGACCGACAGCACACGCGACCAACATCACTCGCGACAAACAGCACTCGCGACAAACAGCACTCGCGACCGACAGCCCTCGCGACAGACAGCACTCGCGACCAACAGCACTCGCGACAAACACCATTCACGACAAACAGCACTCGCGACCGACAGCACTCGCGACCGACAGCAATCGCGACCAACAGCCCTCGCGACCAACAGCACTCGTGAAAAAGAGCACTCGCGACAAAGAGCTCTCGCGACGGACAGCTCACGCAACCGACAGCACTAGCGACCGACAGCACTCGCGACCCACAGCACTCGCGACCAACAGCACTCGCGACAAACACCATTCACGACAAACAGCACACGCGACCAACCGCACACGCAACAATCAGCACTCGCGACCGACAGCACTCGCGACCAACAGCACTCGCGACCAACAGCACTCGCGACAAACAGCTCTCGCGACCAACAGCTCTCGCGACAAACATCACTCGCGACCGACAGCACTCGCGACCGACAACACTCGCGACCGACAGCACTCGCGACCAACAGCACTCGCGACAAACACCATTCACGACAAACAGCACACGCGACCTACAGCACACGCAACAAACAGCACTCGCGACCGACAGCACTCGCGACCAACAGCACTCGCGACCAACAGCACTCGCGACAAACACCATTCACGACAAACACCATTCACGACAAACAGCACACGCGACCAACAGCACACGCAACAAACAGCACTCGCGACCGACAGCACAAGGGACCAACAGCACTTGCGACCGACAGGACTCGCGACCAACAGCACTCGCGACCAACAGCACTCGTGGCAAACAGCTCTCGCGACCGACAGCTCTCGCGACAGACAGCTCTCGCGACCGACAGCACTCGCGACCAACAGCACTCGCGACCAACAGCACACGCGACAAACAGCACTCGCGACCGACAGCTCTCGCGACCGACAGCACTCGCGACCGACAGCACTCGCGACCGACAGCACTCGCGACCGACAGCACTCGCGACAAACACCATTCACGACAAACAGCACACGCGACCAACAGCACACGCAACAAACAGCACTCGCGACAAACAGCACAAGGGACCAACAGCACTTGCGACCGACAGGACTCGCGACCAACACCATTCGCGACAAACAGCACTCGCGACCAACACCATTCGCGACAAACAGCACTCGCGACCAACAGCACTCGCGACAAACACCATTCGCGACAAACAGCACTCGCGACCAACAGCACTCGCGACAAACACCATTCACGACAAACAGCACACGCGACCAACAGCACACGCGACAAACAGCACTCGCGACCGACAGCACTCGCGACCGACAGCACTCGCGACAGACAGCACTCGTGACCGACAGCACTCGTGACCGACAGCACTCGTGACAAACAGCACTCGCGACAAACAGCACTCGCGACAGACAGCACTCGCGACCGACAGCTCTCGCGACCGACAGCTCTCGCGACCGACAGCACTCGCGACAAACAGCACTCGCGACCAACAGCAGTCGCGACCAACAGCACTCGCGACAAACAGCACTCGCACCAAACAGCGCTCGCGACAAACAGCACTCGCGACCGACACCTCTCGCGACAGACAGCTCTCGCGACAAACAGCACTCGCGACAAACAGCACACGCGACCAACAGCACACGCGACAAACAGCACTCGTGACCGGCAGCACTCGCGACCGACAGCACTCGCAACAAACAGCACTCGCGACAAACACCATTCACGACAAACAGCACACGCGACCAACAGCACACGCGACAGGCAGCACTCGCGACCGACAGCACTCGCGACCGACAGCACTCGCGACCGACAGCACTCGCGACCGACAGCACTCGCGACAGACAGCACTCGCGACAGACAGCACTCGCGACCGACAGCACTCGCGACCAACAGCACTCGCGACAGACAGCACTCGCGACAGACAGCACTCGCGACAAACAGCACTCGCGACAAACAGCACTCGCGACAAACAGCACTAGCGACCGACAGCACAAGCGACCGACAGCACACGCGACCGACAGCACTAGCGACCGACAGCACTCGCGACAAACACCATTCACGACAAACAGCACACGCGACCAACAGCACACGCAACAAACAGCACTCGCGACCGACAGCACTCGCGACCGACAGCACTCGCGACCAACAGCACTCGCGACCAACAGCACTCGCGACAAACAGCTCTCGCGACCAACAGCTCTCGCGACAAACATCACTCGCGACCGACAGCACTCGCGACCGACAGCACTCGCGACCGACAGCACTCGCGACAAACACCATTCACGACAAACAGCACACGCGACCAACAGCACACGCAACAAACAGCACTCGCGACCGACAGCACTCGCGACCAACAGCACTCGCGACCAACAGCACTCGCGACCAACAGCACTCGCGACCAACAGCACTCGCGACAAACACCATTCACGACAAACACCATTCACGACAAACAGCACACGCGACCAACAGCACATGCAACAAACAGCACTCGCGACCGACAGCACAAGGGACCAACAGCACTTGCGACCGACAGGACTCGCGACCAACAGCACTCGCGACCAACAGCACTCGTGGCAAACAGCTCTCGTGACCGACAGCTCTCGCGACCGACAGCTCTCGCGACCGACAGCTCTCGCGACCGACAGCTCTCGCGACCGACAGCACTCGCGACCGACAGCACTCGCGACCAACAGCACTCGCGACCAACAGCACTCGCGACAAACACCATTCACGACAAACAGCACACGCGACCAACAGCACACGCAACAAACAGCTCTCGCGACCGACAGCTCTCGCGACCGACAGCACTCGCGACCGACAGCACACGCGACCAACAGCACTCGCGACCGACAGCACTCGCGACAAACACCATTCGCGACAAACAGCACTCGCGACCAACACCATTCGCGACAAACAGCACTTGCGACCAACAGCACTCGCGACAAACACCATTCGAGACAAACAGCACTCGCGACCAACAGCACACGCAACAAACAGCACTCGCGACCAACAGCACACGCAACAAACAGCACTCGCGAACAACAGCACTCACGACCGACAGCACTCGCGACCGACAGCACTCGCGACAAACAGCACTCGCGACAAACAGTACTCGCGACCGACAGCACTCGCGACAAACAGTACTCGCGAAAGACAGCTCTCGCGACCGACAGCACTCGCGACAAACAGCACTCGCGACCAACAGCAGTCGCGACCAACAGCACTCGCGACAAACAGCACTCGCACCAAACAGCGCTCGCGACAAACAGCACTCGCGACCGACACATCTCGCGACAGACAGCTCTCGCGACAAACTGCTCTCGCGACCGACAGCACACGCAACCGACAGCGCTCGCGACAAACAGCTCTCGCGACAAACAGCACTCGCGACAAACAGCACTCGCGACCGACAGCCCTCGCGCCCGACTGCACTCGCGACAAACAGCATTCTCGACAAACAGCACACGCGACCGACAGCACTCGTGACCGACAGCACTCGCGACCGACAGCACTCGCGACCAACAGCACTCGTGAAAAAGAGCACTCGCGACAAAGAGCTCTCGCGACCGACAGCACTAGCGACCGACAGCACTAGCGACCGACAGCACTCGCGACCGACAGCACGCACGACCGACAGCACTCGCGACCGACAGCACTCGCGACACAGCACTCGCGACACACAGCACTCGCGACCGACAGCACTCGCGACCGACAGCACTCGCGACCGACAGCACTCGCGACCGACAGCACTCGCGACAAACAGCTCTCACGACAATCAGCACTCGCGACCGACAGCACTCGCGACCGACAGCCCTCGCGCCCGACTGCACTCGCGACAAACAGCATTCTCGACAAACAGCACACGCGACCGACAGCACTCGTGACCGACAGCACTCGCGACCGACAGCACTCGCGACCAACAGCACTCGTGAAAAAGAGCACTCGCGACAAAGAGCTCTCGCGACCGACAGCACTAGCGACCGACAGCACTAGCGACCGACAGCACTCGCGACCGACAGCACGCACGACCGACAGCACTCGCGACCGACAGCACTCGCGACACAGCACTCGCGACACACAGCACTCGCGACCGACAGCACTCGCGACCGACAGCACTCGCGACCGACAGCACTCGCGACCGACAGCACTCGCGACAAACAGCTCTCACGACAATCAGCACTCGCGACCGACAGCACTCGCGACCGACAGCACTCGCGACAAACAGCTCTCACGACAATCAGCACTCGCGACCGACAGCACTCGCGACCGACAGCTCTCGCGACAAACATCACTCGCAACCGACAGCACTCGCGACCGACAACGCTCGCGACAGACAGCACTCGCGACAAACAGCACTCACGACCAACAGCATTCGCGATAGACAGCACTTGCCATCGACAGCACTCGCGACAAACAGCACTCGCGACAAACAGCACTCGCGACAGACAGCACTCGCGACAAACAGCACTCGCGACCGACAGCACACGCGACCGACAGCACACGCGACCAACATCACTCGCGACAAACAGCACTCGCGACAGACAGCACTCGCGACCGACAGCCCTCGCGACAGACAGCACTCGCGACCAACAGCACTCGCGACCGACAGCACACGCGACCGACAGCACACGCGACCAACATCACTCGCGACAAACAGCACTCGCGACAGACAGCACTCGCGACCGACAGCATTCGCGACAGACAGCACTCGCGACCAACAGCACTCGCGACAAACACCATTCAAGACAAACAGCACTCGCGACCGACAGCACTCGCGACCGACAGCACTCGCGACCGACAGCACTCGCGACCAACAGCCCTCGCGACCAACAGCACTCGTGAAAAAGAGCACACGCAACAAACAGCACTCGCGACCAACAGCACACGCAACAAACAGCACTCGCGACCGACAGCACTCGCGACCGACAGCACTCGCGACCGACAGCACTCGCAACCGACAGCACTCGCGACAGACAGCACTCGCGACCGACAGCTCTCGCGACCGACATCACTCGCGACAAACAGCATTCTCGACAAACAGCACTCGCGACAAACAGCACTCGCGACCAACAGCCCTCGCCACCGACAGCACTCGTGAAAAACAGCACTCGCGACTAAGAGCTCTCGCGACCGACAGCACTCGCGACCGACAGCACTCGCGACCGACAGCACTCGCGACCGACAGCACTCGCGACTGACTGCACTCGCGACCAACAGCACTCATTAAAAATAGAGCACTCGCGACAAAGAGCTCTCGCGACCGACAGCTCACGTGACCGACAGCAATCGCGACCGACAGCACTCGCGACCGACAGCACTCGCGACCAACAGCACTCGCGACAAACACCATTCACGACAAACAGCACACGCGACCAACAGCACACGCAACAAACAGCACTCGCGACCGACAGCACTCGCGACCAACAGCACTCGTGACACACAGCACTCGCGTCCGACAGCACTCGCGTCCGACAGCACTCGCGACCGACAGCACTCGCGACCGACAGCACTCACGACCGACAGCACTCACGACCGACAGCACTCGCGACACAGCACGCGCGACACACAGCACTCGCGACCGACAGCACTCGCGACCGACAGCTCTCACGACAAACATCACTCGCAACCGACAGCACTCGCGACCGACAACGCTCGCGACAGACAGCACTCGCGACAAACAGCACTCACGACCAACAGCATTCGCGATAGACAGCACTTGCCATCGACAGCACTCGCGACAAACTGCTCTCGCGACAGACAGCACTCGCGACCAACAGCACTCGCGACCGACAGCACTCGCGACAAACTGCACTCGCGACCGACAGCACTCGCGACAAACTGCACTCGCGACAAACAGCACTCGCGACAAACAGCACTCGCGACCGACAGCACACGCGACCAACATCACTCGCGACAAACAGCACTCGCGACAGACAGCACTCGCGACCGACAGCCCTCGCGACAGACAGCACTCGCGACCAACAGCACTCGCGACAAACACCATTCACGACAAACAGCACTCGCGACCGACAGCACTCGCGACAAACAGCACTCGTGAAAAAGAGCACTCGCGACAAAGAGCTCTCGCGACCGACAGCTCACGTGACCGACAGCACTCACGACCAACAGCACTCGCGACCAACAGCACTCGCGACCAACAGCACTCGCGACCAACAGCACTCGCGACAAACACCATTCACGACAAACAGCACTCACGACCAACAGCATTCGCGATAGACAGCACTTGCCATCGACAGCACTCGCGACAAACTGCTCTCGCGACAGACAGCACTTGCGACCAACAGCACTCGCGACAGACAGCACTCGCGACAAACAGCACTCGCGACCAACATCACTCGCGACAAACAGCACTCGCGACAAACAGCACACGCAACAAACAGCACTCGCGACAGACAGCACTCGCGACCGACAGCACTCGCGACCGACAGCACACGCGACCGACAGCACACGCGACCAACATCACTCGCGACCAACAGCACACGCAACAAACAGCACTCGCGACCAACAGCACTCGCGACCAACAGCACTCGCGACCAACAGCACTCGCGACAAACAGCTCTCGCGACCAACAGCTCTCGCGACAAACATCACTCGCGACCGACAGCACTCGCGACCGACAGCACTCGCGACCGACAGCACTCGCGACCGACAGCACTCGCGACAAACACCATTCACGACAAACAGCACACGCGACCAACAGCACACGCAACAAACAGCACTCGCGACCGACAGCACTCGCGACCAACAGCACTCGCGACCAACAGCACTCGCGACCAACAGCACTCGCGACCAACAGCACTCGCGACCAACAGCACTCGCGACAAACACCATTCACGACAAACACCATTCACGACAAACAGCACACGCGACCAACAGCACATGCAACAAACAGCACTCGCGACCGACAGCACAAGGGACCAACAGCACTTGCGACCGACAGGACTCGCGACCAACAGCACTCGCGACCAACAGCACTCGTGGCAAACAGCTCTCGTGACCGACAGCTCTCGCGACCGACAGCTCTCGCGACCGACAGCTCTCGCGACCGACAGCACTCGCGACCAACAGCACTCGCGACCAACAGCACTCGCGACCAACAGCACTCGCGACCAACAGCACTCGCGACAAACACCATTCACGACAAACAGCACACGCGACCAACAGCACACGCAACAAACAGCACTCGCGACCGACAGCACTCGCGACCGACAGCACTCGCGACAAACACCATTCACGACAAACAGCACACGCGACCAACAGCACACGCAACAAACAGCACTCGCGACCAACAGCACTCGCGACCAACTGCACTCGCGACCAACAGCACTCGCGACCAACAGCACTCGCGACCAACAGCACTCGCGGCAAACAGCTCTCGCGACCGACAGCTCTCGCGACCGACAGCACTCGCGACAAACACCATTCACGACAAACAGCACAAGCGACAGACAGCACTCGCGACAGACAGCACTCGCGACCGACAGCTCTCGCGACAAACACCATTCACGACAAACAGCACACGCGACCAACAGCACACGCGACAAACAGCACTCGTGACCGACAGCACTCGCGACAAACAGCACTCGCGACAAACAGCACTCGCGACAAACAGCACTAGCGACCGACAGCACACGCGACCGACAGCACTAGCGACCGACAGCACTCGCGACCCACAGCACTCGCGACAAACACCATTCACGACAAACAGTACACGCGACCAACAGCACACGCAACAAACAGCACTCGCGACCGACAGCACTCGCGACCGACAGCACTCGCGACCAACAGCACTCGCGACCAACAGCACTCGCGACAAACACCATTCACGACAAACAGCACACGCGACCAACAGCACACGCAACAAACAGCACTCGCGACCGACAGCACTCGCGACCAACAGCACTCGCGACCAACAGCACTCGCGACAAACAGCTCTCGCGACCAACAGCTCTCGCGACAAACATCACTCGCAACCGACAGCACTCGCGACCGACAGCACTCGCGACCGACAGCACTCGCGACCAACAGCACTCGCGACAAACACCATTCACGACAAACACCATTCACGACAAACAGCACACGCGACCAACAGCACACGCAACAAACAGCACTCGCGACCGACAGCACAAGGGACCAACAGCACTTGCGACCGACAGGACTCGCGACCAACAGCACTCGCGACCAACAGCACTCGTGGCAAACAGCTCTCGCGACCAACAGCTCTCGCGACCGACAGCTCTCGCGACAAACAGCACTCGCGACCAACAGCACTCGCGACCAACAGCACTCGCGACCAACAGCACTCGCGACAAACACCATTCACGACAAACAGCACACGCGACCAACAGCACACGCAACAAACAGCACTCGCGACAAACAGCACTCGCGACCGACAGCACTCGCGCCCGACTGCACTCGCGACAAACAGCACTCGCGACAAACACCATTCACGACAAACACCATTCACGACAAACAGCACACGCGACCAACAGCACACGCAACAAACAGCACTCGCGACCGACAGCACAAGGGACCAACAGCACTTGCGACCGACAGGACTCGCGACCAACAGCACTCGCGACCAACAGCACTCGTGGCAAACAGCTCTCGCGACCGACAGCTCTCGCGACCGACAGCTCTCGCGACAAACAGCACTCGCGACCAACAGCACTCGCGACCAACAGCACTCGCGACCAACAGCACTCGTGACCGGCAGCACTCGCGACAAACAGCACTCGCGACAAACAGCATTCGCGACAAACACCATTCACGACAAACACCATTCACGACAAACAGCACACGCGACCAACAGCACACGCGACAGACAGCACTCGCGACCGACAGCACTCGCGACCGACAGCACTCGCGACCGACAGCACTCGCGACCGACAGCACTCGCGACAGACAGCACTCGCGACAAACAGCACTCGCGACCGACAGCACTCGCGACCGACAGCACTCGCGACCGACAGCACTCGCGACAGACAGCACTCGCGACAAACAGCACTCGCGACAAACAGCACTCGCGACAAACAGCACTAGTGACCGACAGCACAAGCGACCGACAGCACACGCGACCGACAGCACTAGCGACCGACAGCACTCGCGACCGACAGCACTCGCGACCGACAGCACTCGCGACCGACAGCACTCGCGACCAACAGCACTCGCGACAAACACCATTCACGACAAACAGCACACGCGACCAACAGCACACGCAACAAACAGCACTCGCGACCGACAGCACTCGCGACCAACAGCACTCGCGACCAACAGCACTCGCGACAAACAGCTCTCGCGACCAACAGCTCTCGCGACAAACATCACTCGCGACCGACAGCACTCGCGACCGACAGCACTCGCGACCGACAGCACTCGCGACCGACAGCACTCGCGACAAACACCATTCACGACAAACAGCACACGAGACCAACAGCACACGCAACAAACAGCACTCGCGACCGACAGCACTCGCGACCAACTGCACTCGCGACCAACAGCACTCGCGACCAACAGCACTCGCGACCAACAGCACTCGCGGCAAACAGCTCTCGCGACCGACAGCTCTCGCGACCGACATCACTCGCGACAAACAGCATTCTCGACAAACAGCACTCGCGACAAACAGCACTCGCGACCAACAGCCCTCGCCACCGACAGCACTCGTGAAAAACAGCACTCGCGACTAAGAGCTCTCGCGACCGACAGCACTCGCGACCGACAGCACTCGCGACCGACAGCACTCGCGACCGACAGCACTCGCGACTGACTGCACTCGCGACCAACAGCACTCATTAAAAATAGAGCACTCGCGACAAAGAGCTCTCGCGACCGACAGCTCACGTGACCGACAGCAATCGCGACCGACAGCACTCGCGACCGACAGCACTCGCGACCAACAGCACTCGCGACAAACACCATTCACGACAAACAGCACACGCGACCAACAGCACACGCAACAAACAGCACTCGCGACCGACAGCACTCGCGACCAACAGCACTCGTGACACACAGCACTCGCGTCCGACAGCACTCGCGTCCGACAGCACTCGCGACCGACAGCACTCGCGACCGACAGCACTCACGACCGACAGCACTCACGACCGACAGCACTCGCGACACAGCACGCGCGACACACAGCACTCGCGACCGACAGCACTCGCGACCGACAGCTCTCACGACAAACATCACTCGCAACCGACAGCACTCGCGACCGACAACGCTCGCGACAGACAGCACTCGCGACAAACAGCACTCACGACCAACAGCATTCGCGATAGACAGCACTTGCCATCGACAGCACTCGCGACAAACTGCTCTCGCGACAGACAGCACTCGCGACCAACAGCACTCGCGACCGACAGCACTCGCGACAAACTGCACTCGCGACCGACAGCACTCGCGACAAACTGCACTCGCGACAAACAGCACTCGCGACAAACAGCACTCGCGACCGACAGCACACGCGACCAACATCACTCGCGACAAACAGCACTCGCGACAGACAGCACTCGCGACCGACAGCCCTCGCGACAGACAGCACTCGCGACCAACAGCACTCGCGACAAACACCATTCACGACAAACAGCACTCGCGACCGACAGCACTCGCGACAAACAGCACTCGTGAAAAAGAGCACTCGCGACAAAGAGCTCTCGCGACCGACAGCTCACGTGACCGACAGCACTCACGACCAACAGCACTCGCGACCAACAGCACTCGCGACCAACAGCACTCGCGACCAACAGCACTCGCGACAAACACCATTCACGACAAACAGCACTCACGACCAACAGCATTCGCGATAGACAGCACTTGCCATCGACAGCACTCGCGACAAACTGCTCTCGCGACAGACAGCACTTGCGACCAACAGCACTCGCGACAGACAGCACTCGCGACAAACAGCACTCGCGACCAACATCACTCGCGACAAACAGCACTCGCGACAAACAGCACACGCAACAAACAGCACTCGCGACAGACAGCACTCGCGACCGACAGCACTCGCGACCGACAGCACACGCGACCGACAGCACACGCGACCGACAGCACTCGCGACCCACAGCACTCGCGACAAACAGCACTCGCGACCAACAGCACTCGCGACCAACAGCACTCGCGACCAACAGCACTCGCGACAAACAGCTCTCGCGACCAACAGCTCTCGCGACAAACATCACTCGCGACCGACAGCACTCGCGACCGACAGCACTCGCGACCGACAGCACTCGCGACCGACAGCACTCGCGACAAACACCATTCACGACAAACAGCACACGCGACCAACAGCACACGCAACAAACAGCACTCGCGACCGACAGCACTCGCGACCAACAGCACTCGCGACCAACAGCACTCGCGACCAACAGCACTCGCGACCAACAGCACTCGCGACCAACAGCACTCGCGACAAACACCATTCACGACAAACACCATTCACGACAAACAGCACACGCGACCAACAGCACATGCAACAAACAGCACTCGCGACCGACAGCACAAGGGACCAACAGCACTTGCGACCGACAGGACTCGCGACCAACAGCACTCGCGACCAACAGCACTCGTGGCAAACAGCTCTCGTGACCGACAGCTCTCGCGACCGACAGCTCTCGCGACCGACAGCTCTCGCGACCGACAGCACTCGCGACCAACAGCACTCGCGACCAACAGCACTCGCGACCAACAGCACTCGCGACCAACAGCACTCGCGACAAACACCATTCACGACAAACAGCACACGCGACCAACAGCACACGCAACAAACAGCACTCGCGACCGACAGCACTCGCGACCGACAGCACTCGCGACAAACACCATTCACGACAAACAGCACACGCGACCAACAGCACACGCAACAAACAGCACTCGCGACCAACAGCACTCGCGACCAACTGCACTCGCGACCAACAGCACTCGCGACCAACAGCACTCGCGACCAACAGCACTCGCGGCAAACAGCTCTCGCGACCGACAGCTCTCGCGACCGACAGCACTCGCGACAAACACCATTCACGACAAACAGCACAAGCGACAGACAGCACTCGCGACAGACAGCACTCGCGACCGACAGCTCTCGCGACAAACACCATTCACGACAAACAGCACACGCGACCAACAGCACACGCGACAAACAGCACTCGTGACCGACAGCACTCGCGACAAACAGCACTCGCGACAAACAGCACTCGCGACAAACAGCACTAGCGACCGACAGCACACGCGACCGACAGCACTAGCGACCGACAGCACTCGCGACCAACAGCACTCGCGACAAACACCATTCACGACAAACAGTACACGCGACCAACAGCACACGCAACAAACAGCACTCGCGACCGACAGCACTCGCGACCGACAGCACTCGCGACCAACAGCACTCGCGACCAACAGCACTCGCGACAAACACCATTCACGACAAACAGCACACGCGACCAACAGCACACGCAACAAACAGCACTCGCGACCGACAGCACTCGCGACCAACAGCACTCGCGACCAACAGCACTCGCGACAAACAGCTCTCGCGACCAACAGCTCTCGCGACAAACATCACTCGCAACCGACAGCACTCGCGACCGACAGCACTCGCGACCGACAGCACTCGCGACCAACAGCACTCGCGACAAACACCATTCACGACAAACACCATTCACGACAAACAGCACACGCGACCAACAGCACACGCAACAAACAGCACTCGCGACCGACAGCACAAGGGACCAACAGCACTTGCGACCGACAGGACTCGCGACCAACAGCACTCGCGACCAACAGCACTCGTGGCAAACAGCTCTCGCGACCAACAGCTCTCGCGACCGACAGCTCTCGCGACAAACAGCACTCGCGACCAACAGCACTCGCGACCAACAGCACTCGCGACCAACAGCACTCGCGACAAACACCATTCACGACAAACAGCACACGCGACCAACAGCACACGCAACAAACAGCACTCGCGACAAACAGCACTCGCGACCGACAGCACTCGCGCCCGACTGCACTCGCGACAAACAGCACTCGCGACAAACACCATTCACGACAAACACCATTCACGACAAACAGCACACGCGACCAACAGCACACGCAACAAACAGCACTCGCGACCGACAGCACAAGGGACCAACAGCACTTGCGACCGACAGGACTCGCGACCAACAGCACTCGCGACCAACAGCACTCGTGGCAAACAGCTCTCGCGACCGACAGCTCTCGCGACCGACAGCTCTCGCGACAAACAGCACTCGCGACCAACAGCACTCGCGACCAACAGCACTCGCGACCAACAGCACTCGTGACCGGCAGCACTCGCGACAAACAGCACTCGCGACAAACAGCATTCGCGACAAACACCATTCACGACAAACACCATTCACGACAAACAGCACACGCGACCAACAGCACACGCGACAGACAGCACTCGCGACCGACAGCACTCGCGACCGACAGCACTCGCGACCGACAGCACTCGCGACCGACAGCACTCGCGACAGACAGCACTCGCGACAAACAGCACTCGCGACCGACAGCACTCGCGACCGACAGCACTCGCGACCGACAGCACTCGCGACAGACAGCACTCGCGACAAACAGCACTCGCGACAAACAGCACTCGCGACAAACAGCACTAGTGACCGACAGCACAAGCGACCGACAGCACACGCGACCGACAGCACTAGCGACCGACAGCACTCGCGACCGACAGCACTCGCGACCGACAGCACTCGCGACCGACAGCACTCGCGACCAACAGCACTCGCGACAAACACCATTCACGACAAACAGCACACGCGACCAACAGCACACGCAACAAACAGCACTCGCGACCGACAGCACTCGCGACCAACAGCACTCGCGACCAACAGCACTCGCGACAAACAGCTCTCGCGACCAACAGCTCTCGCGACAAACATCACTCGCGACCGACAGCACTCGCGACCGACAGCACTCGCGACCGACAGCACTCGCGACCGACAGCACTCGCGACAAACACCATTCACGACAAACAGCACACGAGACCAACAGCACACGCAACAAACAGCACTCGCGACCGACAGCACTCGCGACCAACAGCACTCGCGACCAACAGCACTCGCGACCAACAGCACTCGCGACAAACACCATTCACGACAAACACCATTCACGACAAACAGCACACGCGACCAACAGCACATGCAACAAACAGCACTCGCGACCGACAGCACAAGGGACCAACAGCACTTGCGACCGACAGGACTCGCGACCAACAGCACTCGCGACCAACAGCACTCGTGGCAAACAGCTCTCGCGACCGACAGCTCTCGCGACCGACAGCACTCGCGACAAACACCATTCACGACAAACAGCACACGCGACCAACAGCACAAGCGACAAACAGCACTCGCGACAGACAGCACTCGCGACCGACAGCTCTCGCGACCGACAGCTCTCGCGACCGACAGCTCTCGCGACCGACAGCACTCGCGACCAACAGCACTCGCGACCAACAGCAGTCGCGACCAACAGCACTCGCGACAAACAGCACTCGCGCCAAACAGCGCTCGCGACAAACAGCACTCGCGACCGACACCTCTCGCGACCGACAGCTCTCGCGACAAACTGCTCTCGCGACCGACAGCACACGCAACCGACAGCGCTCGCGACAAACAGCTCTCGCGACAAACAGCACTCGCGACCGACAGCACTCACGACCGACAGCCCTCGCGCCCGACTGCACTCGCGACAAACAGCACTCGCGACAAACGCCATTCACGACAAACAGCACACGCGACCAACAGCACACGCGACAAACAGCACTCGTGACCGACAGCACTCGCGACCGACAGCACTCGCGACAAACAGCACTCGCGACAAACACCATTCACGACAAACAGCACACGCGACCAACAGCACACGCGACAGACAGCACTCGCGACCGACAGCACTCGCGACCGACAGCACTCGCGACCGACAGCACTCGCGACCGACAGCACTCGCGACAAACAGCACTCGCGACAAACAGCACTCGCGACAAACAGCACTAGCGACCGACAGCACACGCGACCGACAGCACTAGCGACCGACAGCACTCGCGACCAACAGCACTCGCGACAAACACCATTCACGACAAACAGTACACGCGACCAACAGCACACGCAACAAACAGCACTCGCGACCGACAGCACTCGCGACCGACAGCACTCGCGACCTACAGCACTCGCGACCAACAGCACTCGCGACAAACACCATTCACGACAAACAGCACACGCGACCAACAGCACACGCAACAAACAGCACTCGCGACCGACAGCACTCGCGACCAACAGCACTCGCGACCAACAGCACTCGCGACAAACAGCTCTCGCGACCAACAGCTCTCGCGACAAACATCACTCGCAACCGACAGCACTCGCGACCGACAGCACTCGCGACCGACAGCACTCGCGACCAACAGCACTCGCGACAAACACCATTCACGACAAACACCATTCACGACAAACAGCACACGCGACCAACAGCACACGCAACAAACAGCACTCGCGACCGACAGCACAAGGGACCAACAGCACAAGGGACCAACAGCACTTGCGACCGACAGGACTCGCGACCAACAGCACTCGCGACCAACAGCACTCGTGGCAAACAGCTCTCGCGACCGACAGCTCTCGCGACCGACAGCTCTCGCGACCGACAGCACTCGCGACCGACAGCACTCGCGACCAACAGCACTCGCGACAAACACCATTCACGACAAACAGCACACGCGACCAACAGCACACGCAACAAACAGCACTCGCGACCGACAGCACTCGCGACCGACAGCACTCGCGACCGACAGCACTCGCGACCGACAGCACTCGCGACAAACACCATTCACGACAAACAGCACACGCGACCAACAGCACACGCAACAAACAGCACTCGCGACCGACAGCACTCGCGACCAACTGCACTCGCGACCAACAGCATTCGCGACAAACAGCTCTCGCGACCAACAGCTCTCGCAACCAACAGCTCTCGCGACAAACATCACTCGCGACCAACAGCACTCGCGACCGTCAGCACTCGCGACCGACAGCACCCGCGACCGACAGCACTCGCGACCAACAGCACTCGCGACAAACACCATTCACGACAAACAGCACACGCGACCAACAGCACACGCAACAAACAGCACTCGCGACCGACAGCACAAGGGACCAACAGCACTTGCGACCGACAGGACTCGCGACCAACACCATTCGCGACAAACAGCACTCGCGACCAACAGCACTCGCGACAAACACCATTCGCGACAAACAGCTCTCGCGATCAACAGCTCTCGCGACAAACATCACTCGCGACAAACATCACTCGCGACCGACAGCACTCGCGACCGACAGCACTCGCGACCGACAGCACTCGCGACCGACAGCACTCGCGACAAACACCATTCACGACTAACAGCACACGCGACCAACAGCACACGCAACAAACAGCACTCGCGACAAACAGCACTCGCGACCAACAGCACTCGCGACCGACAGCACTCGCGTCCGACAGCACTCGCGTCCGACAGCACTCGCGACCGACAGCACTCGCGACCGACAGCACGCGCGTCCGACAGCACTCGCGACCGACAGCACACGCGACCGACAGCACTCGCGACACAGCACTCGCGACACACAGCACTCGCGACACACAGCACTCGCGACCGACAGCACTCGCGACCGACAGCACTCGCGACCGACAGCACACGCGACAAACAGCTCTCACGACAATCAGCACTCGCGACCGACAGCACTCGCGACCGACAGCTCTCGCGCCCGACTGCACTCGCGACAAACACCATTCACGACAAACAGCACACGCGACCAACAGCACACGCAACAAACAGCACTCGCGACAAACAGCACTCGCGACAAACAGCACTCGCGACCGACAGCACTCGCGTCCGACAGCACTCGCGTCCGACAGCACTCGCGTCCGACAGCACTCGCGACCGACAGCACTCGCGACCGACAGCACGCGCGTCCGACAGCACTCGCGACCGACAGCACACGCGACCGACAGCACTCGCGACACAGCACTCGCGACACACAGCACTCGCGACACACAGCACTCGCGACCGACAGCACTCGCGACCGACAGCACACGCGACAAACAGCACTCGCAACAAACACCATTCACGACAAACAGCACACGCGACTAACAGCACACGCGACAAACAGCACTCGTGACCGGCAGCACTCGCGACCGACAGCACTCGCGACAAACAGCACTCGCGACAAACACCATTCACGACAAACAGTACTCGCGACCGACAGCTCTCGCGACAAACAGCTCTCGCGACCGACAGCACTCGCGACCGACAGCACTCACGACACACAGCTCTCACGACCAACCGTACTCGCGACAATCAACACTCGCAACAAACAGCACTCGCGACCGACAGCACTCGCGACCGACAGCACTTGCGACCGACAGCACTCGCGACAAAGAGCACTCGCGACCTACAGCACTCGCGACCGACAGGACTCGTAACAAACAGCACTCGCGACAAACAGCACTCGCGACCAACAGCACTCGCGACAAACAGCTCTCGTGCCAAACAGCACACGCAACCAACAGCACACGTGACAAACAGCTCTCGCGACCAACAGCTCTCGCGACAAACATCATTCGCAACCGACAGCACTCGCGACAGACAGCACTCACGACCAACAGCATTCGCGATAGACAGCACCTGCGACCGACAGCATTCGCGACCGACAGCACTCACGACCAACAGCACTCACGACCAACAGCACTCGCGACAAAAAGCACTCGCGACAAACACCATTCATGACAAACAGCACTCGCGACCGACAGCACTCGCGACAAACAGCACTCGCGACAAACACCATTCGCGACAAACAGTACTCGCGACCAACAGCTCTCGCGACAAACAGCTCTCGCGACCGACAGCACTCGCGACCGACAGCACTCGCGACCGACAGCACTCGCGACAAACAGCTCTCACGACAATCAGCACTCGCGACCGACAGCACTCGCGACCGACAGCTCTCGCGACAAACATCACTCGCAACCGACAGCACTCGCGACCGACAACGCTCGCGACAGACAGCACTCGCGACAAACAGCACTCACGACCAAAAGCATTCGCGATAGACAGCACTTGCCATCGACAGCACTCGCGACAAACTGTTCTCGCGACAGACAGCACTCGCGACCGACAGCACACGCGACCAACATCACTCGCGACAAACAGCACTCGCGACCGACAACCCTCGCGACAGACAGCCCTCGCGACAGACAGCACTCGCGACCAACAGCACTCGCGACAAACACCATTCACGACAAACAGCACTCGCGACCGACAGCACTCGCGACCAACAGCACTCGTGAAAAAGAGCACTCGCGACAAAGAGCTCTCGCGACCGACAGCTCACGCAACCGACAGCACTCGCGACCGACAGCACTCGCGACCGACAGCACTCGCGACAAACACCATTCACGACAAACAGCACACGCGACCAACAGCACACGCAACGAACAGCACTCGCGACCGACAGCACTCGCGACCAACAGCACTCGCGACCAACTGCACTCGCGACCAACAGCACTCGCGACCAACAGCACTCGCGACCAACAGCACTCGCGACCAACTGCACTCGCGACCAACAGCACTCGCGACAAACACCATTCACGACAAACACCATTCACGACAAACACCATTCACGACAAACACCATTCACGACAAACAGCACACGCGACCAACAGCACACGCAACAAACAGCACTCGCGACCGACAGCACAAGGGACTAACAGCACTTGCGACCGACAGGACTCGCGACAAACAGCACTCGCGACCAACAGCACTCGCGGCAAACAGCTCTCGCGACCGACAGCTCTCGCGACCGACAGCTCTCGCGACCGACAGCTCTCGCGACCGACAGCACTCGCGACCAACAGCACTCGCGACACACACCATTCACGACGAACAGCACATGCGACCAACAGCACACGCGACCGACAGCACTCGCGACCGACAGCACTCGCGACCGACAGCACTCGCGACCGACAGCACTCGCGACCGACAGCACTCGTGACAAACAGCACTCGCGACAAACAGCACTCGCGACAAACAGCACTCGCGACCGACAGCTCTCGCGACCGACAGCACTCGCGACGGACAGCACACGCAACAAACAGCACTCGCGACCGACAGCACAAGGGACCAACAGCACTTGCGACCGACAGGACTCGCGACAAACAGCACTCGCGACAAACAGCACTCGCGACAAACAGCACTCGCGACAAACAACACTCGCGACCGACAGCACTTGCGACACACAGCTGTCGCGACCAACCGTACTCGCGACAAACAGCACTCGCGACCTACCGCACTCGCGACAATCAACACTCGCGACAAACAGCACTCGCGACAATCAGCACTCGCGACCGACAGCACTCGCAACCGACAGCACTCGCGTCCGACAGCACTCGCGTCCGACAGCACTCGCGACCGACAGCACTCGCGACCGACAGCACTCGCGACCGACAGCACGCGCGTCCGACAGCACTCGCGACCGACAGCACACGCGACCGACAGCACTCGCGACACAGCACTCGCGACACACAGCACTCGCGTCCGACAGCACTCGCGTCCGACAGCACTCGCGACCGACAGCACTCGCGACCGACAGCACGCGCGTCCGACAGCACTCGCGACCGACAGCACTCGCGACACAGCACTCGCGACACACAGCACTCGCGACACACAGCACTCGCGACACACAGCACTCGCGACCGACAGCACTCGCGACAAACAGCTCTCACGACAATCAGCACTCGCGACCGACAGCACTCGCGACCGACAGCTCTCGCGCCCGACTGCACTCGCGACAAACAGCACTCGCGACAAACACCATTCACGACAAACAGCACACGCGACCAACAGCACACGCGACAAACAGCACTCGTGACCGGCAGCACTCGCGACCGACAGCACTCGCGACAAACAGCACTCGCGACAAACACCATTCACGACAAACAGTACTCGCGACCGACAGCTCTCGCGACAAACAGCTCTCGCGACCGACAGCACTCGCGACCGACAGCACTCACGACACACAGCTCTCACGACCAACCGTACTCGCGACAATCAACACTCGCAACAAACAGCACTCGCGACCGACAGCACTCGCGACCGACAGCACTTGCGACCGACAGCACTCGCGACAAAGAGCACTCGCGACAAACAGCACTCGCGACCAACAGCACTCGCGACAAACACCATTCGCGACAAACAGCTCTCGTGCCAAACAGCACACGCAACCAACAGCACACGTGACAAACAGCTCTCGCGACCAACAGCTCTCGCGACAAACATCATTCGCAACCGACAGCACTCGCGACAGACAGCACTCGCGACAAACAGCACTCACGACCAACAGCATTCGCGATAGACAGCACCTGCGATCGACAGCACTCGCGACCGACAGCACTCACGACCAACAGCACTCACGACCAACAGCACTCGCGACAAAAAGCACTCGCGGCAAACAGCTCTCACGACCGACAGCACTCGCGACCAACAGCACTCGCGACAAACACCATTCATGACAAACAGCACTCGCGACCGACAGCACTCGCGACAAACAGCACTCGCGACAAACACCATTCGCGACAAACAGTACTCGCGCCCAACAGCACTCGAGACAAACAGCACTCTCGACCAAAAGCTCTCGCGACCAACAGCTCTCGCGACCAACAGCTCTCGCGACCGACATCACTCGTGACCGACAGCACTCGCGACAGACAACACTCGAGACAAACAGCACTCGAGACAAACAGCACTCGAGACCGACAGCACTCGCGACCGACAGCACTCGCGACAGACAGCACTCGAGACAAACAGCACTCGAGACAAACATCACTCGCGACCAACAGCACTCGAGACAAACAGCACTCGAGACAAACAGCACTCGAGACAAACAGCACTCGCGACCGACAGCACTCGCGACCGACAGCACTCGCGACCGACGGCACTCGCGTCCGACGGCACTCGCGACCGACGGCACTTGCGTCGACAGCACTCGCGACAGACAGCACTCGCGACACACTGCACTCGCGACCGACAGCACTCGCGACAAACAGCACTCGCGACAAACAGCTCTCGCGACCAACAGCTCTCGCGACAAACAGCACTCACGACCAACAGCATTCGCGATAGACAGCACCTGCGACCGACAGCACCTGCGACCGACAGCACTCACGACCGACAGCACTCGCGACCGACAGCACTCACGACCAACAGCACTCGCGACAAACATCACTCGCGACAGACAGCACTCGCGACAGACAGCACTCGCGACAAACAGCACTCACGACAAACAACATTCACGACCAACAGCACTCGAGACAAACAGCACTCACGACCAAAAGCTCTCGCGACAAACAGCTCTCGCGACCAACAGCTCTCGCGACAAACATCACTCGCGACCGACAGCACTCGCGACAGACAGCACTCGAGACAAACAGCACTCTCGACAAACAGCACTCTCGACAAACAGCACTCGCGACCGACAGCACTCGCGATAAACAGTACTCACGACAGACAGCTCTCGCGTCAAACAGCTCTCGCGACAAACAGCTCTCGCGACCGACAGCACTCGCGACAGACAGCACTCGCGACAGACAGCACTCGCGACCGACAGCACACGCGACCAACATCACTCGCGACAAACAGCACTCGCGACAAACAGCACTCGCGACCGACAGCCCTTGCGACAGACAGCACTCGCGACCAACAGCACTCGCGACAAACACCATTCACGACAAACAGCACACGCAACAAACAGCACTCGCGACCGACAGCACTCGCGACCGACAGCACTCGTGAAAAACAGCACTCGCGACAAACAGTACTCGCGGCAAACAGCACTCACGACCGACAGCACTTGCAAACGACAGCTCTCGCGACCGACAGTACTCGCGACAAACAGCACTCGCGACCAACAGCACTCGCGACAAACACCATTCACGACAAACAGCACTCGCGACCGACAGCACATGCGACAAACAGCACTCGCGACAAACAGCTCTCACGACAAACAGCTCACGCGACCGACAGCACTTGCGAACGACAGCTCTCGCGACCGACAGTACTCGCGACAAACAGCACTCGCGACCAACAGCACTCGCGACAAACACCATTCACGACAAACAGCACTCGCGACCGACAGCACTCGCGACCGACAGCACTCGCGACCGACAGCACTCGCGACAAACAGCACTCGCGACAAACACCATTCACGACAAACAGCACTCGCGACCGACAGTACTCGCGACAAACAGCACTCGCGACAAACAGCACTCGCGACAAACACCATTCACGACAAACAGTACTCGCGACCGACAGCTCTCGCGACCGACAGCACTCGCGACCGACAGCACTCACGACACACAGCTCTCACGACCAACCGTACTCGCGACAATCAACACCCGCGACAAACAGCACTCGCGACCGACAGCACTCGCGACCGACAGCACTCGCGACCGACAGCACTCGCGACCGACAGCACTCGCGACAAAGAGCACTCGCGACCTACAGCACTCGCGACCGACAGGACTCGTAACAAACAGCACTCGCGACAAACAGCACTCGCGACCAACAGCACTCGCGACAAACACCATTCGCGACAAACAGCTCTCGTGCCAAACAGCACACGCAACCAACAGCACACGTGACAAACAGCTCTCGCGACCAACATCATTCGCAACCGACAGCACTCGCGACAGACAGCACTCGCGACAAACAGCACTCACGACCAACAGCACTCGCGACAAACAGCACTCACGACCAACAGCACTCGCGACAAACAGCACTCGCGACCGACACCTCTCGTGACCGACACCTCTCGCGACCGACAGCACTCGCGACCGACAGCACTCGCGACCAACAGCACTCGCAACCAAAAGCTCTCGCGACCAACAGCTCTCGCGACAAACATCACTCGCGACCGACAGCACTCGCGACAGACAGCACTCGCGACAAACAGCACTCACGACAAACAACATTCACGACCAACAGCACTCGAGACAAACAGCACTCTTGACCAAAAGCTCTCGCGACCAACAGCTCTCGCGACCAACAGCTCTCGCGACCAACAGCTCTCGCGACAAACATCACTCGCGACAAACATCACTCGCGACCGACAGCACTCGCGACAGACAGCACTTGAGACAAACAGCACTCGAGACAAACAGCACTCTCGACAAACAGCACTCGCGACCGACAGCACTTGCGACAAACATCACTCGCGACCGACAGCACTCGCGACAGACAGCACTCGAGACAAACAGCACTCGAGACAAACAGCACTCGCGACAAACAGCACTCGCGACAAACAGCACTCGCGACCGGCAGCACTCACGACAAACAGCTCTCACGACCGACAGCACTCGCGACAAACAGCACTCGCGACCAACAGCACTCGCGACAAACACCATTCACGACAAACAGCACTCGCGACCGACAGCACTCGCGACCGACAGCACTCGCGACCGACAGCACTCGCGACAAACACCATTCACGACAAACAGTACTCGCGACAAACAGCTCTCGCGACAAACAGCTCTCGCGACCGACAGCACTCGCGACCGACAGCACTCGCGACACACAGCACTCGCGACACACAGCTCTCATGACCAACCGTACTCGCGACAATCAACACTCGCGACAAACAGCACTCGCGACAAACAGCTCTCACGACAAACATCACTCGCGACCGACAGCACTCGCGACAGACAGCACTCGAGACAAACAGCACTCTCGACAAACAGTACTCGCGACAAACAGTACTCGCGAAAGACAGCTCTCGCGACCGACAGCTCTCGCAACAAACAGCACTCGCGACAAACAGCACTCGCGACAAACAGCACTCGCGACAAACAGCACTCGCGACCGGCAGCACTCACGACAAACAGCACTCTCGACAAACAGCACTCGCGACAAACAGCACTCGCGACAAACAGCACTCGCGACCAACAGCCCTCGCGACCGACAGCAATCGTGAAAAACAGCACTCGCGACAAACACCTCTCGCGAACGACAGCACTCGCGACCAACAGCACTCGCGACAAACACCATTCACGACAAACAGCAGTCGCGACCGACAGCACTCGCGACAATCAACACTCGCGACAAACAGCACTCGCGACCGACAGCACTCGCGACCGACAGCACTCGCGTCCGACGGCACTCGCGTCCGACGGAACTCGCGACCGACAGCACTCGCGTCGACAGCACTCGCGACAGACAGCACTCGCGACAGACAGCACTCGCAACCGACAGCACTCGCGACACACAGCACTCGCGACCGACAGCTCTCGCGACCGCCAGCGCTCGCGACAAACAGCTCTCGCGACAAACAGCACTCGCGACAAACAGCTCTCGCGACCAACAGCTCTCGCGACAAAAAGCACTCGCGACAAAAAGCACTCGCGTCAAACAGCTCTCGCGACAAACAGCTCTCGCGACAAACAGCACTCGCGACAAACAGCACTCGCGACAAACAGCACTCGCGACCGACACCTCTCGCGACCGACAGCTCTCGTGACCGACAGCACTCGCGACCGACAGCACTCGCGACCAACAGCACTCGCAACCAACAGCTCTCGCGACCAAAAGCTCTCGCGACAAACAGCTCTCGCGACCAACAGCTCTCGCGACAAACATCATTCGCGATAGACAGCACCTGCGACCGACAGCACTCGCGACCAACAGCACTCACGACCAACAGCACTCGCGACAAAAAGCACTCGCGACAAAAAGCACTCGCGTCAAACAGCTCTCGCGATAAACAGCTCTCGCGACAAACAGCACTCGCGACAAACAGCACTCGCGACAAACAGCACTCGCGACAAACAGCACTCGCGACCGACACCTCTCGTGACCGACACCTCTCGCGACCGACAGCTCTCGTGACCGACAGCACTCGCGACCGACAGCACTCGCGACCAACAGCACTCGCGACCAACAGCTCTCGCGACCAAAAGCTCTCGCGACCAACAGCTCTCGCGACAAACAGCACTCGCGACAAACAGCACTCGCGACCGACACCTCTCGCGACCGACAGCTCTCGTGACCGACAGCACTCGCGACCGACAGCACTCGCGACCAACAGCACTCGCGACCAACAGCTCTCGCGACAAACATCACTCGCGACAGACAGCACTCGCGACAGACAGCACTCGCGACAAACAGCACTCGCGACAAACAGCACTCACGACCAAAAGCTCTCGCGACCAACAGCTCTCGCGACCAACAGCTCTCGCGACAGACATCACTCGCGACCGACAGCACTCGAGACAAACAGCACTCACGACAAACAACATTCACGACCAACAGCACTCGAGACAAACAGCACTCTTGACCAAAAGCTCTCGCGACCAACAGCTCTCGCGACCAACAGCTCTCGCGACAAACAGCTCTCGCGACAAACATCACTCGCGACCGACAGCACTCGCGACAGACAGCACTTGAGACAAACAGCACTCGAGACAAACAGCACTCGAGACAAACAGCACTCTCGACAAACAGCACTCGCGACCGACAGCACTCGCGACCGACAGCACTCGCGACACACAGCTCTCACGACCAACCGTACTCGCGACAATCAACACTCGCGACAAACAGCACTCGCGACCGACGGCACTCGCGTCCGACGGCACTCGCGACCGACAGCACTCGCGTCGACAGCACTCGCGACAAACAGCTCTCGCGACAAACATCACTCGCGACCGACAGCACTCGCGACAGACAGCACTTGAGACAAACAGCACTCGAGACAAACAGCACTCTCGACAAACAGCACTCGCGACCGACAGCACTTGCGACAAACATCACTCGCGACCGACAGCACTCGCGACAGACAGCACTCGAGACAAACAGCACTCGAGACAAACAGCACTCGAGACACACAGCTCTCACGACCAACCGTACTCGCGACAATCAACACTCGCGACAAACAGCACTCGCGACCGACGGCACTCGCGTCCGACGGCACTCGCGTCCGACGGCACTCGCGACCGACAGCACTCGCGTCGACAGCACTCGCGACAGACAGCACTCGCGACAGACAGCACTCGCGACAGACAGCACTCGCGACCGACAGCACTCGCGACACACAGCACTCGCGACCGACAGCACTCGCGACCGCCAGCGTTCGCGACAAACAGCACTCGCGACAAACAGCACTCGCGACAGACAGCACTCGCGACCGACAGCACTCGCGACCGACAGCACTCGCGACACACAGCACTCGCGACACACAGCACTCGCGACCGACAGCACTCGCGACCAACGGCACTCGCGTCCGACCGCACTCGCGACCGACGGCACTTGCGTCGACAGCACTCGCGACAGACAGCACTCGCGACACACAGCACTCGCGACCGATAGCACTCGCGACCGACAGCACTCGTGACCGCCAGCACTCGCGACCGCCAGCACTCGCGACAAACAGCTCTCGCGACAAACAGCACTCGCGACAAACAGCTCTCGCGAACAACAGCTCTCGCGACAAACATGATTCGCAACCGACAGCACTCGCGACAGACAGCACTCGCGACAAACAGCACTCACGACCAACAGCACTCGCGACCGACAGCACCCGCGACAGACAGCACTCGCGACAGACAGCACTCGCGACCGACAGCACTCGCGACAAACAGCCCTCGCGACAAACAGCCCTCGCGACAAACAGCCCTCGCGACAGACAGCCCTCGCGACAAACAGCACTCGCGACAAACAGCACTCGCGACAAACAGCACTCGCGACAAACAGCACTCGCGACAAATAGCTCTCGCCACCGACAGCACTCGCGACAAACAGCCCTCGCGACAGACAGCCCTCGCGACAAACAGCACTCACGACAAACAGCACTCACGACAAACAGCACTCGCGACAAACAGCACTCGCGACCGACAGTACTCGCGACCGACAGTACTCGCGACAATCAGCACTCGCGACCAACAGCACTCGCGACCAACAGCACTCGCGACAGACAGCACTCACGACAGACAGCACTCACGACTAACAGCACTCACGACTAACAGCACTCGCGACACACAGCACTCGCGACAGACAGCACTCGCGACAGACAGCACTCGCGACAGACAGCACTCGCGACAGACAGCACTCGCGACCGACAGCACTCGCGACCGACAGCACTCGCGACACACAGCACTCGTGACCAACAGCTCTCGCGGCAATCAGCTCTCGCGACCGACAGCACTCGCGACCGACAGCACTCGCGACCGACAGCACTCGCGACCGACAGCACTCGCGACCGACAGCACTCGCGACCGACAGCACGTGCGACCGACAGCACTCTCGACAAACAGCACTCGCGACAAACAGCACTCGCGACAAACAGCCCTCGCGACAGACAGCCCTCGCGACAGACAGCCCTCGCGACAGACAGCACTCGCGACAAACAGCACTCGCCACAAACAGCACTCGCGACAAACAGCACTCGCGACAAACAGCCCTCGTGACCAACAGCACTCGCGACAGACCGCACTCGCGACCGACCGCACTCGCGACAGACAGCACTCGCGACCGACAGCACTCGCGACCGACAGCACTCGCGACCAACAGCACTCGCGACAGACAGCCCTCGCGACAAACAGCACTCGCGACAAACAGCACTCGCGACAAACAGCACTCGCGACAATCAGCACTCGCGACAAATAGCTCTCGCCACCGACAGCACTCGCGACAAACAGCCCTCGCGACAGACAGCCCTCGCGACAAACAGCACTCACGACAAACAGCACTCGCGACAAACAGCACTCGCGACCGACAGTACTCGCGACAATCAGCACTCGCGACCAACAGCACTCGCGACCAACAGCACTCGCGACAGACAGCACTCACGACTAACAGCACTCGCGACAGACAGCACTCGCGACAGACAGCACTCGCGACAGACAGCACTCGCGACAGACAGCACTCGCGACAGACAGCACTCGCGACAGACAGCACTCGCGACCGACAGCACTCGCGACCGACAGCACTCGCGACCGACAGCACTCGCGACCGACAGCACTCGCGACACACAGCACTCGTGACCAACAGCTCTCGCGGCAATCAGCTCTCGCGACCGACAGCACTCGCGACCGACAGCACTCGCGACCGACAGCACTCGCGACCGACAGCACTCGCGACCGACAGCACGTGCGACCGACAGCACTCTCGACAAACAGCACTCGCGACAAACAGCACTCGCGACAAACAGCCCTCGCGACAGACAGCCCTCGCGACAGACAGCACTCGCGACAAACAGCACTCGCCACAAACAGCACTCGCGACAAACAGCACTCGCGACAAACAGCCCTCGTGACCAACAGCACTCGCGACAGACCGCACTCGCGACCGACCGCACTCGCGACAGACAGCACTCGCGACCGACAGCACTCGCGACCGACAGCACTCGCGACCAACAGCACTCGCGACAGACAGCCCTCGCGACAAACAGCACTCGCGACAAACAGCACTCGCGACAAACAGCACTCGCGACAATCAGCACTCGCGACAAATAGCTCTCGCCACCGACAGCACTCGCGACAAACAGCCCTCGCGACAGACAGCCCTCGCGACAAACAGCACTCACGACAAACAGCACTCGCGACAAACAGCACTCGCGACCGACAGTACTCGCGACAATCAGCACTCGCGACCAACAGCACTCGCGACCAACAGCACTCGCGACAGACAGCACTCACGACTAACAGCACTCGCGACAGACAGCACTCGCGACAGACAGCACTCGCGACACACAGCACTCGCGACCGATAGCACTCGCGACCGACAGCACTCGTGACCGCCAGCACTCGCGACCGCCAGCACTCGCGACAAACAGCTCTCGCGACAAACAGCACTCGCGACAAACAGCTCTCGCGAACAACAGCTCTCGCGACAAACATGATTCGCAACCGACAGCACTCGCGACAGACAGCACTCGCGACAAACAGCACTCACGACCAACAGCACTCGCGACCGACAGCACCCGCGACAGACAGCACTCGCGACAGACAGCACTCGCGACCGACAGCACTCGCGACAAACAGCCCTCGCGACAAACAGCCCTCGCGACAAACAGCCCTCGCGACAGACAGCCCTCGCGACAAACAGCACTCGCGACAAACAGCACTCGCGACAAACAGCACTCGCGACAAACAGCACTCGCGACAAATAGCTCTCGCCACCGACAGCACTCGCGACAAACAGCCCTCGCGACAGACAGCCCTCGCGACAAACAGCACTCACGACAAACAGCACTCACGACAAACAGCACTCGCGACAAACAGCACTCGCGACCGACAGTACTCGCGACCGACAGTACTCGCGACAATCAGCACTCGCGACCAACAGCACTCGCGACCAACAGCACTCGCGACAGACAGCACTCACGACAGACAGCACTCACGACTAACAGCACTCACGACTAACAGCACTCGCGACAGACAGCACTCGCGACAGACAGCACTCGCGACAGACAGCACTCGCGACAGACAGCACTCGCGACAGACAGCACTCGCGACCGACAGCACTCGCGACCGACAGCACTCGCGACACACAGCACTCGTGACCAACAGCTCTCGCGGCAATCAGCTCTCGCGACCGACAGCACTCGCGACCGACAGCACTCGCGACCGACAGCACTCGCGACCGACAGCACTCGCGACCGACAGCACTCGCGACCGACAGCACGTGCGACCGACAGCACTCTCGACAAACAGCACTCGCGACAAACAGCACTCGCGACAAACAGCCCTCGCGACAGACAGCCCTCGCGACAGACAGCCCTCGCGACAGACAGCACTCGCGACAAACAGCACTCGCCACAAACAGCACTCGCGACAAACAGCACTCGCGACAAACAGCCCTCGTGACCAACAGCACTCGCGACAGACCGCACTCGCGACCGACCGCACTCGCGACAGACAGCACTCGCGACCGACAGCACTCGCGACCCACAGCACTCGCGACCAACAGCACTCGCGACAGACAGCCCTCGCGACAAACAGCACTCGCGACAAACAGCACTCGCGACAAACAGCACTCGCGACAATCAGCACTCGCGACAAATAGCTCTCGCCACCGACAGCACTCGCGACAAACAGCCCTCGCGACAGACAGCCCTCGCGACAAACAGCACTCACGACAAACAGCACTCGCGACAAACAGCACTCGCGACCGACAGTACTCGCGACAATCAGCACTCGCGACCAACAGCACTCGCGACCAACAGCACTCGCGACAGACAGCACTCACGACTAACAGCACTCGCGACAGACAGCACTCGCGACAGACAGCACTCGCGACAGACAGCACTCGCGACCGACAGCACTCGCGACCGACAGCACTCGCGACCGACAGCACTCGCGACCGACAGCACTCGCGACACACAGCACTCGTGACCAACAGCTCTCGCGGCAATCAGCTCTCGCGACCGACAGCACTCGCGACCGACAGCACTCGCGACCGACAGCACTCGCGACCGACAGCACTCGCGACCGACAGCACGTGCGACCGACAGCACTCTCGACAAACAGCACTCGCGACAAACAGCACTCGCGACAAACAGCCCTCGCGACAGACAGCCCTCGCGACAGACAGCACTCGCGACAAACAGCACTCGCCACAAACAGCACTCGCGACAAACAGCACTCGCGACAAACAGCCCTCGTGACCAACAGCACTCGCGACAGACCGCACTCGCGACCGACCGCACTCGCGACAGACAGCACTCGCGACCGACAGCACTCGCGACCGACAGCACTCGCGACCAACAGCACTCGCGACAGACAGCCCTCGCGACAAACAGCACTCGCGACAAACAGCACTCGCGACAAACAGCACTCGCGACAATCAGCACTCGCGACAAATAGCTCTCGCCACCGACAGCACTCGCGACAAACAGCCCTCGCGACAGACAGCCCTCGCGACAAACAGCACTCACGACAAACAGCACTCGCGACAAACAGCACTCGCGACCGACAGTACTCGCGACAATCAGCACTCGCGACCAACAGCACTCGCGACCAACAGCACTCGCGACAGACAGCACTCACGACAGACAGCACTCACGACTAACAGCACTCACGACTAACAGCACTCGCGACAGACAGCACTCGCGACAGACAGCACTCGTGACCAACAGCTCTCGCGGCAATCAGCTCTCGCGACCGACAGCACTCGCGACCGACAGCACTCGCGACCGACAGCACTCGCGACCGACAGCACTCGCGACCGACAGCACGTGCGACCGACAGCACTCTCGACAAACAGCACTCGCGACAAACAGCACTCGCGACAAACAGCACTCGCGACAAACAGCACTCGCGACAAACAGCCCTCGCGACAGACAGCCCTCGCGACAAACAGCACTCGCGACAAACAGCCCTCGCGACAAACAGCACTCGCGACCAACAGCACTCGCGACAGACAGCACTCACGACTAACAGCACTCGCGACAGACAGCACTCGCGACAGACAGCACTCGCGACAGACAGCACTCGCGACAGACAGCACTCGCGACAGACAGCACTCGCGACAGACAGCACTCGCGACCGACAGCACTCGCGACCGACAGCACTCGCGACAGACCGCACTCGCGACCGACCGCACTCGCGACAGACAGCACTCGCGACCGACAGCACTCGCGACCGACAGCACTCGCGACCAACAGCACTCGCGACAGACAGCTTTCGCAAACAACAGCACTCGCGACAAACAGGTCACGCAACCAAAAGCATACACAACTATCAGCATATGCAACCAGCAGTACACACAACCAACAGCACACATAAACATCATCACACCAAACAACTGCACAGACAACCAACACATGCAACCAACACACACACTAAGAGCACATGCGACCGTCTGCACACCCAACCACCAGCACACCCAACCACCAGCACAAGCAACCAACAGCACATGCAACCAACACACACAACCAGCAACACACGCAACCAACAGCACGCAACCAAAAGGACGTGTAACTGCCAGGATATGCAACAAACAGGCTGCACTACCAACAAGACAGAAAACAAAATGACATGTAACAGGCAGGACATGCAGCAATTAGAACATGCAACCAGCAAGAAAGACAACTCACATGAAACATAACCAACAAAACAGACAATGGACAGCACACAGAACTAATCAGATAGATAAATGATGGGAAACTCAATGCTAGATCACACAATTGGCAGGACAGGTAATCAACAGAACACGCAACTGATAGAATCTCCCAATGACAATACACACAACAAACATGGGAGTGTAGAAACATACGAATTGAAGCAACAGTAGGCCATTCACCCCCATCGATCTTGGTCCGCCATTCAATAAGATCATGGTGAACTTGTGTCAGTTCTGAATTCCACATTCCCAACTATCCCTGAAAACTCTCTATCAAGAATCCAATCACTTCTAGTTTCAAACAATTCAATGACACTGCCTCCAGCACTTTCCGAGACAGAGAATTCTAAACGCACACCGGAGGCTCCTCCTCTGAGAGAAAGGAAATTCTCCTCATTTCTGTCATTTGAATGCCTCAGGTTTTAAAACAGCTCCTCATGGTCCTGGATTCACCCACAAGAAGAAACTTCCTTCTCATGTCCATCTTGTGAAAACTGTCAGGATCTTACTTACTTTAATCAAGTTAGCCTTCATTCTTGTAAACTCCAGTGGAAACAAACTCATACTGTCCAATCTTTTCTGAAAGGATGATCCACTCATTCCACATATTAATTTAATAAACCTCCTCTGAACTTCCTTGAATACATTTACACCCTTCCTTAAATAAGAAGACCAAAACTGCCCATAGTATTCAAAACGTGGGCTCACCAATGCTCTGTATAACTGAAGCATAACTTCATTATTTTTATGTTTGATTCCTCTTATAACAAAGGATAGTATTCCATTGGCCACCTTGGTTACATGCTGTACCTGCAAACTACCCTTTTCTGCGCTGCGGAATTCTGTAGTCTGCATTTTTAGTCTTCTTGTTAAAGTGACAACTTACCTGTTTCAGTCTGCATCCTTGGTATGACACCTCCATAACATTTTCCAATCCATCTTGACATAATCTAAACATTTAGACCATCTCAGTCAAATTGATCATCTCAGTCACAACATAAACTGAAGAAAGCTGAGACCCCTGCACAGATTCCACTCAGGACATCCTGCCCACTAGAAAAAGACCAATTCATACATTCTCTCCATTGTTCTGAAAGCTAACCAATCTTCTTCCATGCTAGTATCTCATCCCATCAACTCATCTTACCACATCTTACCATGAACTCTTACGTTGCTCAATAAACTTTGATGCAGTACCATTTTGAATATCTCCTGGAATCCAAGTACAGCACAACCCTGCATGAGAGAGCTCTAACACATTTGTTAATCATACTTTCCTTTTCTTGAAAGAGACTCTTCCTAATTGTCTTGAGTATTTCAAAACACTCATCCACAACCTCGTCCATCATTGATTCACTTGCCGCCGACAGATGCCAATTTCACTCTTGACTCTGATTTCTAGAACCTGCAGTCAATGTCACTGGTCTACAGTTTCCTGGTTTTTTTTGTTTGTAGAGTCCCAGCAATGGGGAAGAGGCCATTTGGCCCAACGGGTCCATGCTGACTCTCTGAAGAGCATTCCACCCAGACCCATCACCCGACCTTATCTGCATTTCCCATGTCTTACACAGCTAACATTCACACCCCTAGATGCTGTGGGTAAATTCCCATGGCCAATTCACCTAACCTGAACATCTTTGGACTGTGGGAGGAAACCGGAGCATCCGGAGGAAACCCACGCAGACACGGAGAGAACGTACAAACTCCATACAGACAGTTGCCTGAGGATGGAATCCAACCCGGTCCCTGGTGCTGTGAGGCAGCAGTGCTAATCACTGAGTCACTGAGCCTCCTCCCTCCCACCTTTAATAGAGGGGTTATACTTTCCAATTTCAGTCTGATAGAACCTTTCTTGAATTTAGTGAATTTTGGAAAATTAACATTGATGCATCTACATATCATTTGTCATCTATAATTATGGTGACTTTAATCTGCAGATAGATTAAGCAAACCAAACTAGTAACAAAACAACAGAGGAGGAATTCCTGGAGTGTATGTGGGGTGGTTTTTTTGGACCAATATATTGAGGGAACCAACTAGAGAATATGCCATTTTAGACTAGGGTAATGAGACAGGAATAGGCAAAAGTGAGGACTGCCAATACTGGAAACCAGAGTTTAGGTCAGAGTGGTGCTGGAAAAGCACAGCAGTCCAACTCCTCAGATGCTGCCTGATCTGCTGTGCTTTTCCAGCACCACTCTGATCTAAAAACTAATGAGAGAGGAATAATTGGCAATCTAGATGTGCAAGACCTTTTGGAATGAATGACCATAATACAATAGAATTCCTCAACAAGATGGAGAGTGACAGCATTGAATTTACAAATAGAGTCCTACATCTAAATAGAGGAAACTATGATGGGGTGAGGTGAAAATTGACTCTGATAGATTGAGCTAAACTACTTGAAGAGACGATAATGGAAAGGCAATGGCAGACTTTCAAAGAGCACATGGGTGAACTGCAACAATTGTTCATTCCTGTCTGCCTCAAAAGTAAAATGGAAAAGGTAGTCAAACAATGGCTTACACAGGGAAATTGGAAATAATATTAAATTCAAGGAAGAGGAATACAAATTGGCTAGATCTGGGGAAACGAAGCAGTTTAGAATTAAGCAAAGGAGGAGATAGAGCTTGGTTAAGGAAGGGAAAGTGAGTAAGCTTGCAGGGAACACGGGCATTTTTACAGTCAGTTTCTATAGGTAGGTAAAGAAGAAAATTGGAGAAGGTGAATGTAGGTCTCATAGTCAGAAACAGGGGAATTTATAAATCAGATAGCTGACCAACTAAATATGCACTTTGGAGTGCTGACAAAGGAGTACACAAGTAACATACCAGTCATGTTGGGAAATGTGAGGTTTAGTGAGAGGGAGATACTGAAGGACATCAGTATTATTAGGGAAATGAATGGGATTGAATACTGATAAATTCCCAGGCCCCAATAATCAATGTCCCAGAGTACCTAAAGAAGTGGCCCTAGAAATAGAGGATACATTGATGGTCATCTTCCAAGATACAATACAATGCAGCACAAGAGCTGGCTCTTTGGCACACAAAGCCAGCACCAATTATAATTCTTATTCAAACCTGCCTATACGTGGTTTCTATTACTCTGTTTGCCTCCTGTTCACTTGTCTAGCAAAGTGCACCTGAAACGTTAACTCGCCTGTTTCCACCACCCTCACTGGCAGTACGTTCCAAACACCCACCACCCTCTTTGTGAAAACTTTTCCCCATACTTCACCCTAAACCTTCCTCCTTTCACACTGAACCTGCGCCCTCTTGTTGTTGACCTTTCCACCCTGAGAAAAAGCCTCTGACTATCCACCCTATCTATATCTGATAATTTTGCAGACCTCTTTCAGATCACCCTTCAGCCTCCGTCTTTTCAGTGAAGAACTTGGTGCTGGAAAAGCACAGCATCAGAGAAGCAGGAAAGTTGATGTTTCAGGCATTATCATAAGCCCTTCATTGAGAATGTTGGGAGGAAAAGGGCTGAGAGATAAATTGGAGGGTGGGGGAGTTGGGGGCAAGATACATGGGATGGCAATAGATGGATGCAGATGGGGGGTGATTGTGATAGGTCAGTGAGGCAGGTGGAATGGATAGGTGGGAAGGAAGATGAACAGGTGGGACAGGGTGGTGCCAAGTTGGAGGGTTAGACCTGGGATGAGGTTGGTGGAGGGGAGGTGAGGAAACTGGTGATGTCAATGTCGATGCCATGCAGTTCTAGGATCCCAAGGTGGAAGATAAGGTGTTCTTCCTCCAATCGGTGTCACTTTGATTTGCTGCTGGAGGAGGCCCAGGATTTGCATGTTCTTGAAGGAGTGGGAGGGGAAGTTGATGTAGTTGGTCATAGGGTGGTGAGATCATTTGGTACATCTGAATCACTCCACAAGTTAGTGCTCAGTCCCCCTGACGTAGAGGAGACCATATCAAGTGCAATGGATGCAGTAAATGAGGTGGAAAATGAGGCAGGAAAATCTCTGCCGGATTTGAAATGATCCTTTGGAGCATTGAACAGAGGTTAGGGGGGAAGATGTGGGCACAGGTTATGCATCTCGTGCAGAAATGGAGGAATGTGTTGGGAGTGGAGGGTGGTTTGGTTGGGGAGGGTGGGTCGGTTTTGGGCGGGGGGATGTGGACCTAAAAGAGCATCATGGAGGGAATGGTCTGTGCAGAACACCGATAGGGATGGGGAGGGAAATATATCTCTGGTGGTGGGGTCTGACTGTAGGTGGTGGAAATGGCGAATAATAATGCGGTGGGGTGGAAGGTGAGGACCTAGAGGGTTCTATCCGGATTGGGTTAGAGGGGTAGGGTTCGAGAGCGAAGGTACAGGAAGCTGGAGAGCATTGTTGATCACATGGGAGGGGAAATTGTGGTCCTTGAAATAGGAGGCCATTTGGGATGCCTGGGAGTGGAATTATCCCTCCTGGGAGCAGATATAGCAGAGGCAAGGAATTGGGAGTAAGGATTGTGTTTTTACAGTGTGGGTGGGAAGAGGTGGAGTGCTTATGCTCTTACTCCCAAAAAATGCTCCTCAACTGAAACTTTGGTCTCCTTGCTGGGCTCATTTCCCAATACCAGGTCCAGTGTGGCCCCTCCCTCCCTCCCTCATTAGACTATCCACATACTGTTTCAAAAAAACTCTCATAGGCACACTTAACGAATTGCTCCCCATCCAAACCCTGAGCACTTGAGAGTCCCAGTCAATATGGGGGAAGTTAAAATAACCCACCACCACAACCCTGTTATTTTTACATCTTTCCAGAATCAGACAACATACCTCTTCCTTGATCAGCCCTTGCAGCTCAGAGGTCTATAGTATAATCCCTACATTGTGATTGCACCCTTTCTAATCCTGAGCTCTACCCATAAAGCCCCACTGCAGATACTATGGACTCTGAAACAGTTCCTACACATCGGAAGGTAGCTAATGTAGTCCCTCTATTTAAGGGAGGCCAACAGAAAATTGGGGATTATAGATCAGTCAGGCTAATGTTAGTAGTGGGGAAAATGATAACGTCCGTCATAAAAGAATGAACAGCTGGGTATTTGGAAAACAGTTGCATGGTCAGACAGAGTCAGTATTGATTCACAAAAGACAAATCTACTGGACTTTTTTAAGGATGTAACTAGTAGAGTTTATGAATGGAAGGCAGTAGATGTGCTTTAAAGGGACTTTCAGAAGGCTTTAGATAGAGTCCCACATTAGGGATTAGTGTGTAAAGTTAGAACATATGGGATTGGGGGCTAATGTATTGAGATGAACAGAGAACTGGTTGGCAGACAGGAAACAAAGAGGAATAAATGGGTCTTTTTCTGAATGGCAGGCAGTTACTGGTAAGGTACGGCAGTGCAAGGACCCCAGCTATTCACAATATATAAATGACTGAAATATAATATCTCCAAATTTATAAGATGACACAAAGCTGGGTAGGAAGGGGAGCTATGAGGAGGATGCAGAGATACTCAGTGTGATTTGGACAGGCTGAGGGAGTGAGTAAATACATGAAAGATGCAGGATGAGCTGGATAAATGTGAGATTATTCACTTTGGTAGCAAAAACAGGAAGGCAAATTATTATTTGAATGGCTGTAATTGAGAGGGGGAAAGGTGCAATGAGACCTGAGTATCCTCAAATACCAGTTGCTGAAAACATGCAGCATAGCAGATGGCGAAGAAGGCAAATAGTGTGTTTGTAGTGAGTGGTTATGCATTATTCAGGGACTTGATGAGACCACACCCAGCGTATCTGTGTAGTGCCAGTCTTTTCATCTGAGGATAGATGTTCTTGCTATGCAGGGAGTGCAGTGAAGGTTCCCCAGATTAATTCCTGAGATGGCAGGACTGACGGCTGAGGACAGGATGTTACTAATAGTGGAGGAGTTCAAGGGTCGCAGTTGAAGGACATGAGATAAGCCATCTCTAATACAGATGAAGATAAATTTCTTTACCCAGGGAGTGGTGAGCCTGTGGAATTCACTACCACAATAAGCAATCGAGGCTATCACATTGTATGATTTCAAAAAGGCATTGGATATAATACTTGGAGCTAAAGGGATCAATAAATATGGGGAAAATTGGATACAGGTTATTGAGATGGATGATCAGGACTGAAGGGTTAAATGGCCTACTCCTGCTTTTAGTTTCTATGAAGTCTATCTGGATCTGAGAACTTGTCAGCCCATAACTCCAACAATTTGATCACATCAGTTTTCTAGTGATTATAAATTCAATACTTGAGTTCCTCCCTCCTTTCTACATCTGATTTCCAGGAACTACTGAAAAGTTTCACTTCCCAAACCCACCACCGCTGTCATCTAGAAGGCTAACAGCAGCAGATACACTGCCATCTGCAATTTTCCTCAAAGCTCTTCACTGTCCTAACTTAGAAATGTATCACTGTTCCTTCACTGTTGCTGGATCAAAATCCTGGAATTCCCTCTGGAAGGGCATTGTGGGTCAACCTACTGCATATGGGCAGCAGCAGTTCAAGACGGCAGCTCACCCCCACCTTCTCAAAGGCCCAGCCAGCAACACTCGCATTCCATAATGCAGGAAAAATCAAAAAGACACGTTCCTTACTCTTTGTCTTTTTAGATTCCTCGAGAAACTCTTCATTTTGTTTTATATTTCTAGCTAACCTCGCCTCTTGTATAACCTGCTCTCTGGTTGTTACAGAACATGTTGCTCTGAGAAATTTTCTTGAAAATATTTGAAGACTTCCTCATTGAGCACATTATTACCAATCTGATATTTTCTTTTTATATCTAGATTAAAGTTACCCATCATTATTGCTGTCCTGTTATCATACGCACACAATATTTCTTGTACACTTTATTCTACATTGTGGTTACTATTCGGGAACTTGTAAATCCTTCATGCCAATGGCTTTTATTTTCCCAACTATTTTCCACCCAAACCAAATTCTATATCCTGATATCCTGGACCAAGATTATCTCTAACTATTGCACCAATCCTGTCCTTGATTAACAGTTGTATCTCTTCACCTTTACATAGCTTCCTATTCTTCTAACCATCCGAATAGTATAATTCCCACATTCCCTAGTACAGGTGGAACCCATTTCTTCCATGCAAGTCCTCAACTCACTTCTGTAATGTTATTCATCATCTGCTGGCTCAAGCATTAATGCAGAAAATGTTACCTTTGAGGTTCTGCTTTTCTATCGAGTACCTAACTGCTCATATACCCTCAGCAGAACCTCTCTCCTAGTTCACCGTTATCATTGGTACCTACTTGAACCATGACAACAGAACCTCCCCCTTCCCACTGCACGTTCCTCTCCAGCCTTGATCAGATATTTTGAACCTGAACATACAACCCCACCATCTGTACTTGTGACCTTTGCTGCAGAGACCTCATCAATTCCCCTCACTGTTCTGTCCATTTGCTGCCCCTTCTGAATGGTTTCCTGTTCGATGGACACACGGTCAATTTTCTCATCCACCTGATAGCACTCTATCTTATTCAAAAAAGAAATAACTCAAATGTTTTGGATAATTGCAAGTTTGGATCCTCTGCCTCATTGCACACACTCTTGTCCCTGAAGACTGACCAAATTAGAAACCCTGCTGTTAAGGATGTGACTACCACCTGGAGTAATGTTTCCAGGTAACTTTGCCCCTCTTTGATGTGCTTCAGTGTCTGCAGCTCAGCCTCCAACTTAATAACTCTCAGCTGATGTTCCTACAGCCACAAGCACCTACTCCAGCATCCAGAAACTCTGCAATCGCAGCACATCACCTGTGCTTTCATTGCTAATGTGTGTTAATTAGTTAGTATCTGCAAATTACTAAATCCATTACTAATGCAGTCTGCATTTCCCAAAATGTTTTAGCACAGCCTAAAGCTTCTTGTGACTGATTAAACATAGTTTGTAATAACACCAATTACAGGTAGTTCTTCTATAGCGCGATGGTGACATCCTTGTGCTATCCCTCATTTTGGAAAAATCGCGCTTTAGAGACATCGCTTAAAGTACTGGCATTATAATCACGTAACAGCCAACAAACATTTTAAAAGTGTGCACTTTAGAAACAGTATCCCTAATTCATCAATCACATTACTGCAAATTTGCGTTAATGAAATGTGCTATAGCAGAATAACCTGTATTGATTTATTTATTTCTTCTGCTACACAATGTTGAAAATCAAATGCTGGGGACTGAAACGAAGTAGTGATAAAAACCTCCTCCCCACCCTTCACTAACTCTGCACTCAGCACACTTTCCTCCTTTTGGGAAATTCTACACAAAACTCCCTGTTTCCCCCATGTAGCGAATTCCCACTTTGAACAAAATTACCAAATATACTTACTTGGTCTTTGGCTCGCTCAGGCAAAGTCTTCCTTGCAGTAACTGCACTCCCTTACTCTGGGCAGTAATCCTTCAGACAGCCAGCACTCATCATGGACTGACCAGACTCCTTTTTACTGTCACATTTCTGTGATTCTATTGAGGTTTTTAATCAAATAGAAGATGCCTCTTTCATACAGTGACTTTTCCTTCGAGACTGACCCATACAAACCAACAGGGTAACAAACAAGTCCAGAAGGAATGATCACAGGGCTGGGGAATGATGGGCATGGTACAGAAAAATCCCTGGGGTTCAATCCAAAGGGCTGGTCAGATTCTGATGGTGAGGGGGTGAGTTGTGAAGGGGAGGGGTTTTCTGATTAACCGGTTTGGCTGTCCAAGGGTATGTTGTGAAATGAGGAGAGTCCAGCTCTTGCAGGCTTCATGTCTGTTTAAATGGCTGACCATCCCAAATCCAGTCTGTTAGTTTCAGGCTTATTCAGAGCATAACGCAGAATCATCCAAATTGTTCCTTTTTCCTGTGGGAGGAACATGTACAAATTTCTGACCATTTTGAAAAACCCAACAGGGACTGGTTTTACTGAAGAAACTATGAGAGCCAAACAAAGGTTCCTGATTCCTTGCTGTAAACATTCATAGTCTCCAATCGCTGTCCACAGCCACTGTGATGAATATTAAAAAGCTCAGGATGAATCTTTAATGCATTAGATACAAACTTTTCATAGCCTCTGGGGATTATAAAAAAAACTGATTATCTTTTCTTAACAATTCCTTTGTTCAGATTCTGGATTCTTCCCTTACCTCTCCCTCAGCACTAACCCTCCAACGCTGCAGCACTCCCTCAGTACTGACCCTCTGACAGTGTGGCACTCCTTCAGTACTGACCCTCCGACAGTGCAGCACTGCCTCAGTACTGACCCACTGACAGTGCAACAATTTCACATTTAGACAATGCCTTTAAGTAGGAGAGAGCAGGAGAAATGCAGGCTTTAAGGAGAGACATGTGGACTGGAGTAGCAATTAGCTTGTGCAGGCTGTATGTCTTTGGGCTGTTATTGAATGAAGAACAGAGACAGAATCTGAACTTTGAGCACGAGGCATTCTGAGACAGTGCGCATTTCCCCAGCGAGAATTGGCTCTAACGTGATTGATGAATTGTGGACAGTATTTGGATAATGCAAACTTTCTACTGAACGGTATAGCAATTTTCTATAGCGCCATTTTCTATGGCACAGGGTGGCAGAAGAACACAATGGAAGTGTTATAGCAGAATAACCTGTAGTTGGGCAATACACTTCCATTCTGTGTCATGTGGCCAGCAGCTCAAGTAATTCTTCTCAATATTCACTTTGATGTGAAATGATGATGTGAAACATGTTGTCATGTTGTTACCAACTTCAGTCTCCAAATCAATAAAGCATTGTTACTGGGGAAACTCAACTGAACATCTGCTATTGTGCTGTTTATACAATGACATCACTGCCAGTCTGTTTTCCTCTGATGGTCCCCAGTCTTCAGTCAATTCAATTCACTCCATGTCATATCAAGCAATGGTTGGAGGAACTGGATATTTCAAAGGATATGAGCCTTGACAACATTCTGTCAATAGTACTGAAGACTTATTTAAAAGGCATCTGGATGGGTATATGAAAACGAAGGATGTAGAGGGATATGGGCCAAATGCTGGCAAATCGGACTCGGTCAGATTGGGATATCTGGTTGGCATGGATGAGTTGAACCAAAGGGTCTGTTCCCATGTTGTATGAGTCTATGATAGTGATGTCAGTGGCATCTACTCGACAACTTGGAAGATTGATAAATTCTTGATGTCACAAGGAATTAAGGGCTACAGGGAGAATGCGGGTAAGTGGAGTTGAAATGCCCATCAGCCATGATTGAATGGTGGAGTGGACTCGATGGGCCGAATGGCCTTATTTCCACTCCTATGTCTTATCTGGGCAATAAGACCATATGTCCTGTCCACAAAAAGATGAATATATCCAATCCAGCCAATTACCCCTCCATTCGTCTACTCTCTATCTTTGGGCAGCACGGTGGCTCAGTGGTTAGCACTGCTGCCTCACAGAACCAGGGTCTCAGGTTTGATTCCAGCCTTGGGTGACTGTCTGTGTGGAGTTTACACATTCTCCCAGTGTCTGCGTGGCCATGCTAAATTGTCTAAAGTTGTTAGGTGCATTAGTCAGAGGGGGTAGGTTACACTTTGGAGGGTCAGTGTGGACTTGTTGGGCTGAAGGACCTGTTTCCACACTGTAGGGAATCTAATCTAATCATCAGTAAAGTGATGAAAGGTGTGAGCAATGGTGCTATCATGCAGCATGTGCTTGTTGAAGGGCTTGTGCCCAAAACGGGGATTCTCCTGCTCCTTGGATGCTACCTGAGCTGCTGTGCTTTTCTAGCACCACACATTTTGACTCTGCTTAGACCTTTTATCTTAGCCTGCTTGGCACACCCTCCTCATTCCTGAAGAAGGGCTTAAGCCCAAAACGTTGATTCTCCTGTTCCTTTGATACTGCCTGACCTGCTGCGCTTTTCCAGCAACACATGTTTAAGCTCATTACAGCCTTCATCTATGTACATAAGTGCTGAACTCTGCAGGTGAGGTGAGGCTGTATTCGACCAAGTGTGATATCAAGGAGCCCTATCAAAACTGGAATCAATGCATATCGGGGGCAAACTCTCCGCTGGTTGGAGTCACACCTGGCATATAGAAGGATGTTTGTGGTTGTTGGAGGTGAGTCATCTCAGTTCCAGGGTATCTTGGCAGGAGTTCCTCAGGGTAGTGTCCTAGGCCCAACCATCTTCAGCTGCTTCATCAATGACCTTCCCTCCATTATAAGATCAGAAGTGGGGATGTTCACCAATAATTGCAGTGTTCAGCACCATTCATGACTCCTCAGATACTGAAGCAACCCATGTCGAAATGTAACTAGACCTGGGCAATATCCAGACTTGGGCTGACAAGTGGCAAATAATTTCTGTGACCAACACCAGTAAGAGACAATCTAACCACCACCCCTTGCCATTCAATGGTGTTACCATCACTGAATCCCTCACTATCAATATTCTTTGGGGGGGTGGGGAGGAAAGAGGGTTACCATTAAACAGAACCTCAGCTGGACTCACCACTTCCATCCAGTGGCTACAAGAGCAGGTCACAGCATAGGAATACTGCAGTGACTAACTCATCTCCTGACTCCCTAAAGCCTGTCCACCATCTACAAGGCACAGGTCAGGAATGTGATGGAATACTCCCCACTTGCCTGGATGAGTGCAGTACCAACAACACTCAAGAAGCTTGACATCATCCAGGACATAGCAGTCGCTTGATTGGCACCACGTCCAGAAGTATCCACTCCCTCCACCACTGACACTCCATAGCAGCAGTGTGTACTATCTATAACATGCAGTGCAAAAACTCACCAAGACTCCTGAGCACCTTCCAAATCACAGCCACTTTCATCTAGAAGAACAAAGACAGCAAATACATGGGAACACCATCCCCTGCCAAGTTCCTCCAAAGACTCACCATCCTGACTGGAAATACATTGCTATTTCTTCACTGTTTCTGGCTCAAAATCTGGGAATTTCCCCCCTAACAACATTGTGGGTCAACCCACAGCAAAAAAAAACTGCAATGGTTCAACAGGACAGACCACCTCAAGAACAACCAAGGACAGATAATAAATGCTGGTCCAGCTAGCAATGCCCACATTCTGGGGGTGTATTAATAAAAGTGCCCAGTCTATGTGCCAGATAAGTTACTGTCACCACCCAGAATCTGTTCTTAATAAAGGGTTTCCCTGAATGACATGGGGTCAAATACGCTTAGGAGGATGATTTCCCTAGAGCTCGAGAGGCATGCGATTCTTGCACCTCGGGATAAATATTGCTTCAGCGGAACTAGACACTGCCAATCAGTAATTACTTTAAGAATGGGTGCTGAGCATGTGTCAGAAACTTCTGTGTTGATCACATTAGACTGAATGATAAGGAATGTTTATGCTGCTTGCTGCAACTACAGCAATGTTTGTTTCCTCAAATATTAGTTCCCAGCTTCCAAAGCTGTGCATAGACTCAAAGATGCTGTTGGGTTGAATGATGTCATTGGCATTTTGGAAACTTTATCTAAGTATGAAATTCAGGCTGAAGAGTAATCCTTTATTCAAGACATGTTACCAGCCTCTCCAAAAACAAATCCCTGCTCTTCCTGGCACTAGAATGTTCTAGCAAATTTCCAAAATTCCATTACCAACCTCTCCACCCTTGCACCCATCCACCCATCTACTATCCCCATCAACGCCTTAACCATCCCCATCAACTCCTCCACAATCTTAACAAACCCATCCAACATCTTCACTGATCTTCACTAATCCCTCTACCATCTCGATCAATCCTTCCACCATCTTCACTAACTTTCACCATTTTCACCAATCTCCGACATCCTCACCAACCCCCACCACCATCCTCACCAACCCCCACCACCATCCTCACCAACCCCCACCACCATCCTCACCAACCCCCACCACTATCCTCACCAACCCCCTCCACCATCCTCACCAACCCCCACCACCATCCTCACCAACCCCCACCACCATCCTCACCAACACCTCCACCATCCTCACCAACCCCCACCACCATCCTCACCAACCTCCACCACCATCCTCACCAACCCTCACCACCATCCTCACCAACCCCTCCACCATCCTCACCAACCCCCACCACCATCCTCACCAATCCCCACCACCATCCTCACCAACCCTCACCACCATCCTCACCAACCCTCACCACCATCCTCACCAACCCCTCCACCATCCTCACCAACCCTCACCAACCCCCACCACCATCCTCACCAACCCCCACCACCATCCTCACCAACCCCCACCACTATCCTCACCAACCCCCTCCACCATCCTCACCAACCCCCACCACCATCCTCACCAATCCCCACCACCATCCTCACCAACCCCCACCACTATCCTCACCAACCCCTCCACTATCCTCACCAATCCCCACCACCATCCTCACCAACCCCTCCACTATCCTCACCAACCCCCACCACCATCCTCACCAATCCCCACCACCATCCTCACCAACCCCCACCACCATCCTCACCAACCCCTCCACCATCCTCACCAACCCCCACCACCATCCTCACCAACCCCCACCACCATCCTCACCAACCCCTCATTATCTTTACTGACAAATAGAATAAACTGAAACTGTATGTTATTGACCAGACCAAGCCGCCTCAAAATATTCAGAAGGTAGTCGAGATACGAACTTATTCTTATTTTAAAGGTAAATGTGAGGTGTTGCAGTCCAGATGCGATTCGATTGGTAAAACTACCAGATTTAAAGCAAAACTTTATTTGGTTAAAAGTCACACAACACCAGGTTACAGTCCAACGGGTTTATTTGGAAGCTATGTTTCCTGGTGTTGTGTGATTTTTAACTTTGTACATCCCAGTCCTACACTGGCATCTCCAAATCATGACACTTTATTCATCCACTATGTGTAAAATACAATAAAAGAAAGAAGAAATTGGAATAACAACTCTACTGGAAAACTTAACAGAATAATGCTATTACTAATGAACCATTCCAAAATAGCAATATCCCATAAACATATATTTGGAAAAAGGCAAATTCAATAAAATAGATTATCTCACATGCAATTCTCCAAGCCAGTAGGAAAGAATATCAGAGACAGAGAGAGAGATGGAGAATGCTAGCTTTCAGCTGTAGCAAAGAGAGATGCGGCAGCTTTTCACAACCCCAGCAGTTTCTGTTACTGATAAAAACTAAAAGTCCTAGTTCTGGGGGAGCTTGACCCCCACTCATGCAGGCTGCTTCTATTGTTTCAACATTTTAAAAAAAAACCCAAGGCTTCATAAGTTGTTAATCTTCTCACAAACTGCTCAACACAGTCTCCCAATCTCCCTCTCTTAATGTCACCGCATTGTCAGAAGTGGGTGATACAAAAGGTGCAATTGAAAGAAGTTTATAATTGTGTAAAGCTCATGCTCAATGTTAAGCTTCAGGAACAGGGCAACTGGGACTCAGTGCAGGAACTTCTATTCAGTAAACAGGCTGAGCACAACAAGGAAAGAATCAATGGAAAATTCTGCCATAATAATGACCATTGTGACCATTACTTGGCCAAAAGTCCCGTGTGGGTTTCTGGGGTACTGTCCTGCTTCCTCCTGAAATTCCTCTCTCTGGCGTCTCCAGTGTCCACCCTCTTTTCTAGATACAAAACTGAGCAGATCAACAATTGTCAATGGATGTCTGTTGTTCAGGTTTCACTTCCTGAACTCACTGGGTCAAACTCTCCCGACAATATCTCCTGGCTCTGAATTTACATCTTTCTCCAGCTTCTTGACATCTCTCCTAAGGGTCTCTCTGAGCTCACAACATCCATGAGACTCAGACCCTGCTCTCTGGACTTCATTCTTATTAAATTGATGATCACACAACTTCCCTACTGGCCTGATTTTAGGCAACAACGTACATCATTCTCCTTCTTCAGGAGTTGTCCCTCTCACTTTTACATTTGCTGCTTCACCAACTCCTCAAAAAAACTCATCGCTCATGTCTTTTCAAATTGCTGACTACCTTCAATGGTGTGCAACATTGATAAAGAGAACAAAGGAAGTTAATGGCAGATACCAAGGGCTCAAAACAGCAGATGTCCTAGGGGAATGTAGAATATTCAAAAGGGAACTTAAAATGGAGATTAAGTGAGATAAAAAGAGATAAGAAAGGATATATGATGGGTAAGATAAAGGAAATCCAAGTTGTTTTACCTTAAGGGTAAAAGGATAACTAAGGGAACAGTAGGGACCAAAGCAGAAAGGAGCCAGAGGATGTAGGTAGTGTTCTAAATTAATACTTTATGTCAGTGTTCATTTGTGAGAGGGATGATATGGGTGTAGAAATCTGTGAGATTGTTTGTGATAATATTAAAGAAATTAGCATAGACAGAGAGGAAGTTCTGTGTAGTCTAGCATGCTTAAAAGTAGATAAAACTCCAGAACTGGATGAACTGTTTCTCAGATTGTTGAGTGACACAGGGAGGAAGTAGCAGGGTATTTGTAGAAATGTTTAATTCTTCTTTGGCTGCAGCATAAGTGCTGAAAGAGTAGAGAACAGCCAATGAAGTATTGTTATTCACGACGAGAGCAAGGAATAAACCAGGAAACTAAATGCCCATCAGTCTAACTGCAACGATGGAGAATCTATTGAAAGCATTTGAGGGAGAAAATTACTCTGTATTTGGAGAAAGAGGGATTAATTGAGAAAAGAGAGCATGGTTTTGTTCAGGAGAGGTTATATCTGACCAACTTGATTGAACTTTACAAAGATGAGACTAGGTGTGTAGATGAGAGTAATGCCTTTGAAGTAGTCTACTTGAATTTCAGCAAGGCTTTTGATCAGGGTCTGACACGGGAGACTGATAGCAAAGGTACAGCTCATGGGATCCAAGGAAATTTGGCAAACTAGCCCTACAATTGGCTAAGTGGTATTAAGGAGAGAGTAACAGTTGAGGGTTGCAGGTCTGTTAACGGTTTTTGAGAAGATGTGTAGGTCAGGTTGATGATAAGTATGTAAGTTAGCTCGTTGAGTTTGTAGGTTTGTTTTCAGACATTTTATCTGGTGAAGTGTTGGTGGTATGTCCCACATCTTTATTTGTGTCCAGTGGGGCCAAAAGAAGTCAGCTTTAGGTTTCTTGCTAGTTTACATAAATTATTTAGACTTGAAATTAGGAAAATTGATCAGTAAGTTTGCAGATGATACAAAAATTGGCAATAAATAGTGAGGAGGATAACTTTAGATTCCAGGAGGGTTGGATAGACTGCTCAGACAGGCTGATCAGTGACAAATGGAATTCAATCCAGATAAATGCACTAGAGCTGGGCAAACAAACCAAGGGAAACAGGATGAATGGTAGGACCGTGGGAGGCACTGAGAATCAGAGGGTCCTGGGTGAGCATGTATACTCATCTCTTAAGGTATCAGGACAGGTGGACAAGGTGGTTAAGAAGGCATATGGTGTACTTGTCTTTATTAGTTGAGACATAGTGTTTAAGAGCTTGGAGTGATGCTGGAACTGTATAAAACATTGGGTAGGCCACAGCTAGAGATTTAAAGTAAGGGGCAGAACGTTTAGAGGGGATGCCAGGAAAACATTTTTCACTCAGAGTGTGGCAGGAATCTAGATTACACTGCCTATGAGGGTGGTACAGGTAGAGACTCTCAGAATATTGAATGTATATTCAGATATGCACTTGCAATGTAAAGGCCATGGGGTCACCTGCTAGAAAATGGGATTAGAAAAGTGAGGTAGTTCTGTCTGACCAGCATGGACATGATGGGCTGAGGGGCCTTTTCCTGTGCTGTAGATCTCTATGACTCCAACACTCCAGAACATGCTGCCACTTTTGTTTTATTCATTTGTGGGACTTGGATGATGCTGCCTGGCCAGCATTGATAGCCCATCCCTATTTGCCCTTGAGAAGGTGGGGGTGAGCTGCCTTCTTCAACCGCTGCAGTCCACTTGCTGTGGGTTGACCCACAATGCTGGTAGGGAGGGAATACCAGGATTTTGACCCAATGACTGTGAAGGAACGGTGGTAAATTTCCAAGTCAGTGTGGTGACTGGCTTGGAGGGGAACTTGTAGGTGGTGTTGTGCCCAAGTGCCTGCTGCCCTTATCCTTCTAGATGGAAGTGGTCATGGGTTTAGAAGGTGCTGTCTGAGAATCTCTGGTGAATTTCTGCAGTGCATCTTGGAGATACCACACGCTGGCCACTGAGCGTCAGTGGTGGAGGGATTGAATGTTTGTAAATGTGGTGTCAATCAAGCAGATTGCTTTATGTCAAGGTTCTTGAGTGTTGTTTGAGCTGCACCCATCCAGAGCAAATGTGCAGCATTTCATCACACTCTTGACTTGTGCCTTGTAGATGGTGGATAGACTTTGGGGAGTCAGGAGGTGAATTACTCTCGCAGTATGCCTAATATGTGACCCGCTCTTATAGCCACTGTGTTTATGCGGTGAGTCTTTGAGTTTCTGGTCAATGGTAACCCCAAAGATGTTGACAGTGGAGGATTCAGTGATGGTAATACCGTTGAATGTCAAGGGGCAGTGGTTAGAGTGGCTCTTATTGGTGATGGTCATAATCTGGCATTTATGTGGCTCGAATGTTACTTGCCACTTGTCGGCCCAAGCCTGGATATTGTCCAGAATTTGTTGCATTTGACCACGGAGTGCTTCAGTATCTGAGGATTCGCGAATGGTGCTGAGCACTCCGCAATCGTCGGTGAACTTGATCTTAAGACCTTATGACAGAGGGAAGGTCATTGATGAAGCAGCTGAAGATTGTTGGATCCAGGCCACTACACTGTGGGATTCCTGCAGAGATGCCCTTGAGCTGAGATGACTGACCCTCCACAACCACCATCATCATGCCAGGTATGCCTCTAAGCAGTGGAGAGTTTGCCCCCGATACCCATAGAGGCCAGTTTTGCTGGGGCTCCCTGATGCCACACTCAGTCGAATGCAGCCTTGATGCCAAAGGCTGTCACTCTCACCTCACCTTTGGAATTATCTCTTTTGTCCATGTTTGACCCAAGGCTGTAATGAGATCAGGAGCTGAGTGACCCTGGTGAAACCCAAACTGGGTGCCACTGAGCAGGTTATTGCTGAGCAGATGCTGTTTGATAGCACTGTTGGTGATACCTTTCATTACTTTACTGATGATCGAGAGTAGACTGATTGGGTGATAATTGTCCAGATTGGATTTGTCCTACTTTTTGTGTACAGGATATACCTGGGAAACTTTCTATTGTCAGGTAGATGCTAGGGTTGTAACTGTACTGGAGGAGCTTGGCTAGGGAAGCAGCAAGTTCTGGAGCACACATTTTCAGCACTATTGCTGGAATGTTGTCAGGGCTCACTTCTAATATTTGTTTCTATTTCTCTTAAAACTCTGTGCCTGAATCCCTTAAATTTGTTTTCCAAAGAACCAAAGTGGGTCTTCTCAAAGTGACACTTTGTGTGACTGTGACAAAGGTACACTTTCCTTCCTCATCTGCCTTCATCTGTCTGCTGCCTTCGTCACTGTGAATGACACCATCCCTTCCAATGCCTGTCTGCTCTCTCCCAACTTAGTGGGACAGCCCTCATCTACTTCAGTCTTGGCCATTTGATCATAGCCACCAACCACCAGGAATGATACTTCATCCTGCTCCCCACACTATTATCTCTGGTATTACCAAGGATCAATCCTCAGCCTCTCCTACTCCTCATCTACTTTTTGTCCCTTAACAACATCATCTGGAAGGACAGTGTAAGTTTTCACATTTATACCAATGACTACCAGGTTCACCACACCAGCATCACTTTCAACACCTTAACTGTTGTTAATTCTCAGGCTGTTTATCCGACAGCCAGTACTTGGTTAGTGGAAGGTTTTTCGCCGTTTCGGGCCAGAGCCCTTCATCAGGGCTCTGGTCCGAAATGTCGAATTTCCTGTTCCTTGGATGCTGCCTGACCTGCTGTGCTTTAACCAGCAACACATTTTCAGCTGTGATCTCCAGCATCTGCAGACCTCACTTTTTACTAGTGGAAGGTTTTCCCTAATTGGGAATGGCAAAACCCTTATTGTCTTCAATCTCTGTCATGGTTACATCATTAATTCCACATATCAAATGGTCTCTCAGCCATTTCTGTTCCTGAGCCAGTGACTTCATTGTTTTCCCTGACAACACTCGAAGGCTGAACCAGTCTCTTTGTAACCTTGGTGTCACTGCTGAACCTAGATGCATTTATGAACATATATTTGAGCCATTTCTCGGTTAACCTTTGGGCAGAGTGGATTTATTCCTCAAGCTACACAGAGAAACTGGAGAGATGATATCATTGACAGTATTTTTTCATTATTTTGACTGTTTTCCTAGATACTGGGAGGAATTAATCTAATTAGTTCAATTGATTGCTGTTCTCATAAAATCAACAGAAATGATTTATTGAACAAGTGATTCTTGAAAGATGAAGAAAAAAATCGGGAAAGCACTGATTGTGTTGTAATGTCAGACTCTATTTTGATTTAATCCCTGCCCTCCCCTTCACCCTTTGATCACACAGCATTGCCCCCCGAGGAGGGCACTGCTTGTCACTGGCCACTCGGGTGTTTCCTTTCTTCCTGGTGGTGGAATATGAATGAAGGTTTGTACACCTGTTGTCTTTCACTGTGTCTCACTCACGCGCGCGCACGCGCACACACACACACACACACACACACACACACACACACACACACAATGGGTGCTGGGGAAAAGTAAGCATTGTTAGGCAGTGTGGGAATAAATAAAAGAAATTAAACAAAGCAAAACAAATAATAACCAGGAGATTTAGAATCTCTTCAGTTTAAAATAAAAAGAACAGGCGTGTCAGAGGTTCTGCTCACTCTGAGACCTGGCTCTGCGGGAGCTGGATCAGTGTCAAGGACTCTCCATGTGTCAAAGGCTGCCTTGTAAATGGGATACCAGCCTCTGTGGAGTTATTTCAGTGGCGACAAGAGAAAAGCATGTTCTGAAAGATATTTGCTCGCAGCAGTCTACTTTGAGTCGGGGTAAACATTTCTGGCATCATGCCATTATTCGGAAAGCTTGACTCACTCAATCTTGCCATCAAAGACTCAGCCCAGTACGTAGACAGAACGTGTTATGTTTTCTGGGCAAATTACATTGGGACAGTTAGAAAGCAACAAGTATTTCTCCTGAATCTAATTAGGAGCCTAACTTTCCCTGAGGCACCACATACTAAAACCTTTCAAGTGTTGATAGATTTAGCTGAGGATTATTAAGACCCCAAGGCTCCTCTAATTCCAAGATGCGATAGATTTTACTCAGCAATTTGAGAACCAGAGGAATCCATGTGGGGACTTTTGACAAGGTTAAGATGACTGGCATAGACATGTGACTTTGGTTTAGCCCTTAATGAGATGCTGAGAAACCATTTGATATGGGGAATTAATGATGTAACCAATAAAAAGCACCTACGAGCTGAAGCCCAACTTGACTTCAAACAGGCACTACAACTGGCTTTATCATCAGAAAATGTAGCAAGTGGAGCATAAGAGTTGCAGGATATTTTTGGTGGAAGTGGACACCCTCACTGGTCTGACTGAACTTGGAGAACATCACTTGAGTGAAGGCAATTGCATAGCCTCACTTGGGACATGCTCTGACCAGAATGATGATAGGTCAGCCCACAACAACACTAAAAACAAAGCTAAGCCTTGACTGAACACATAAACATTTCTTCAGGCTCTGAGGACTCAAGACAGCAAAACAGATGCACAAGATCTAAACTGAGTAAGAAAATTCAAATGCCAATATTCCAGATAGTGCACACCCTGGAAATTCCATCTACTCCTGGTTTGGAACAGTTAGATTTCTTAGCGGCATCCAAATCAGAATAAATCAAAATAAACATCTGGTGAAATGGTCACCCAGCTGTAATGGAGGTTGATACAGACGTGGCCGTTCCAGTGATTGCAGAACCAAACTCACTCTGGACTCCAATCCTTAAACTGTGAACCTATACCAGGGAACCTATATAGATCAAGGCTTTAACCATAGTTCCAGTCTCTTATGAGAAGCAGCTAGTTCAGTAACCACTGATTGTATTAAACGGCTCGGGCCCAAGCTTGATGGGGTGAAATCAGCTGAGAGAGATTCATCTTGATTGGGTCAACATTTTTCAATTAGAAAATGGCTGCCTGAGTCAAGCCCTAATTAAACACCCAGATGTTTCTCAGGAAAGTCTAGAAACCCTCAAAGTAACCAAGGTCACCTTGCATGTTGACCAGGAAGCAATTCTGCACTTCTGCACGGCCTGCCCAGTGTTGTTTATCTTATAGGCAAAACTAGAGGCAGAAACCAGAAAGCTGAAAATGAAGGAATCATTAAACCAATCCAGTTTAGGAATGGGCAGGACTGGTCGTACTGACTGTGAACGGGCAGGACTAGTCGTACCGACTGTGAATGGGCAGGACCGGCCGTACCGACTGTGAAGGACAATGGGACGGTTTGCCTTTGGGGGGATTTTAATAAAGGAGTAAACCACTTGTCACAGCTGGATAGAGATCCAATCCCTCACTTGGAGGATTTATACACAGAGCTGGTAGGAAGGCTGTCCTTCACCGAACTGGACATGGATTCCCAGAAGTGGGCTACAATTAATACATATAAGGGTTCGTGCCAATACACAACACTGCCATTTGGAGTGTTGTCAGCCTGTGCAGTTTTTCAGGACGATGGAGAACATTTTACAAGGACTACCCCAGGTTGCCAATTATCTGGATGATGTGCTAATGACAGGAAAGACAAATAAGGAACACTTACAGAACTTGGACAAAGTCCTTAGATGTTTCTCTCTGATAGTGAAGGGAGGTCTGGTGGTCATATTTGGAGTCAGGAATTGAGATTAGATTTAGATTACTTACAGTGTGGAAACAGGCCCTTCGGCCCAACAAGTCCACACCGACCCGCTGAAGCGCAACCCACCCATACCCCTACATTTACCCCTTACCTAACACTGCGGGCAATTTAGCATGGCCAATTCACCTGACCCGCACATCTTTGGGCTGTGGAAGGAAACCGGAGCACCCGGAGGAAACCCACGCAGACACGGGGAGAACGTGCAAACTCCACACAGTCAGTCGCCTGAGGCGGGAATTGAACCCAGGTCTCTGGCGCTGTGAAGCAGCAGTGCTAACCACTGTGCCACCGTGCTGCCCTAAGTTCCTCCAATACTCTTATGGACATAAGTTTGTTACAATAATGGACTACAAACTCCTCCTGGGTCTACTTAAAGTGAACAAGGCAGTACTGGCCATAACTTCAGGCTGAGTTCAGCCGGGGGATTTAATATTAAATGTGTAGTGCTGGAAAAGCACAGCAGGTCAGGCAGCATCCGAGGAGCAGGAGAATTGAAGTTTCAGGCATAAGCCCTTCCTTTATCAGGGCTTATGATAATTGTCTTGCTCCTTGGATGCTGCCTGATCTGCTGTACTTTTCCAGCACCACACTCTCGACTCTGATCTCAGCAGATGCAGTCCTCACCTTCAGCTGCATATAATTACAAGTTGGAACACCATCAGGATGCCAAGTAGCAAACTTGGATGCACTGAGCCACTTTCCACTGCCAGGTGTGTCACTGACGGTGCTCCCATTGGAAGAGTCTATAATGATTTTACATTTTCAGGACACACTTCCAGTCACAACTGACAATATCAGACTTTAGGCACATAAAGATCCACTCCTGGCAAAACTGAAGCAGCTGGTGGTGATGGGGAAACCAAAGGGCCATCAGAACTGAAACTTGTTTAGACCCGGAGAGACCAGATCACAGCAGAGGATGGGATATTATTATTGAGAGCAGGAATGATTGTCCTGAGCAAAGGGCACTACCAAATAGTGGCTGAACTCCATCAACATCATCCAGGGATTTCCAAAATGAAGTTATTGGTCAGATAGAACACAGAACAGTACAGCACAATACAGGCCCTTTGGCCATTGATGTTGTGTCAACCTTTTATCCTACTCTAAGATCAGACTAACCTATATACCATTCATTGTACTATCTTCCATATGCCCATCCAAGAGTTGCTTAAATGCCCCTAATGTATCTGACTCTACTCCCACTGCTGGCAGTGCATTCCACGCACCCCCCACCCTCTGTGTAAAGAACCGACCTATGACATCTCCCCTAAAGTTTCCTCCAATCGCCTTAACATTATGCCTCCTCATGACAGCCAATTCCTCCAAGGAAAAAAGTCTCTGGCTATCCACCGTATCTATGCCTCTCATCATCTTGTAAACCTCGATCAAGTCACCTGTCATCCTTCTTCACTCCAGTGAGAAAATACTTGGTTTCCTCAACCTTTCTTCATAAGACATGTCCTAGTAAATCTCCTCTATACGCTCTCTAAAGCTTCCACATCCTTCCTATAATGAGGTGACCAGAACTGAACACAATATTCCAAGTGTGGTCTAACCAGGCCTTTATACAGCTGCAAGAAAACCCCACGGTTCTTAAACTCAATTCCCATGCTAATGAAAGCCAACACACCATATGGCTTCTTAGCAACTCCACCAACTTGGGTGGCAATTTTGAGGGATCTATGGACATGAACCCTGAGATCCCTCTGTTCCTCCACACTGCCAAGAATCCTGCCTTTAACCCTGTATTCTGCATTCAAATTCAAACTTCCAAAATGAATCACTTCATACTTCTGGACTCCCTGACCCCAGGGAAAGACTTTTGCCCATTTACCCTATCCACGCCCCTCATAATTTTGTAAACCTCTATAAGGTCACCCCTCAGCCTCTGACGCTCCAGGGAAAACAACCTAACCTGTTCAGCCTCTCCCTGGAGCTCAAATCCTCCAACCCTGCCAACATCCTTGTAAATCTTTTCTGAACCCTTTCAAGTTTCACAATATCTTTCCGATAGGAAGGAGACCAGAATTGCACGCAATATTCCAACAGTGGCCTAACCAATGTCCTGTACAGCCACAACATGACCTCCCAACTCCTGTACTCAGTACTCTGACCAATAAAGGAAATACCAAACACCTTCTTCACTATCCTATCTACCTTCAACTCCATTTTCAATGAGCTATGAACCTGCACTCCAAGATCTCTTTGTTCAGCAACACTCTCTAGGACCTTAACATTAAGTGTATAAATCCTGCTAAGATTTGCTTTCCCAAATGCAGCACCTCACATCTATTTGAATTAAATTCCATCTGCCACTTCTCAGCCCATTGGCCCATCTGGTCCAGATCCTGTTTCAATCTGAGGTAACCTCTTCGCTGTCCACTACACCTCCAATTTTGGTGTCATCTGCAAACTTACTAACTGTACCTCTTATGCTCGCATCCAAATCATTTATGTAAATGACAAAAAGTAGAGGACCCAGCACTGATCCTTGTGGCATTCCACTGGTCACAGGCCAGTCTGAAAAACAACCTTCCACCACCACCCTCTGTCTTCTACCTTTGAGCCAGTTCTGTATCCAAATGACTAGTTCTCCCTGTATTCCGTGAGATTTAACTTTGCTAATCAGTCTCCCGTGGGGAACCTTGTCAAACGCCTTACTGAAGTCCATATAGATCACATCTACCACTCTGCCCTCATCAATCCTCTTTGTTACTTCCTCAAAAAACTCAATCAAGTTTGTGAGACATGATTTCCCACGCACAAAGCCATGCTGACTATCCCTAATCATTCCTTGCCCTTCCACATACATGTACATCCTGTCCCTCAGGATTCCCTCCAACAACTTGCCCACCACTGAGGTCAGGCTCACCGGTCTATAGTTCCCTGGCTTGTCCTTACCAAACTTCTTAAACAGCGGCACCACGTTAGCCAACCTCCAGTCTTTCGGCATCTCACCTGTGACTATCGATGATACAAATATCTCAGCAAGAGGCCCAGCAATCACTTCTCTTGCTTCCCACAGAGTTCTCGGGTACACCTGATCAGGTCCTGGGGATTTATCCGCCTTTACCAGTTTCAAGACATCCAGCACTTCCTCCTCTGTAGTATGGACATTTTGCAAGATGTCACCATCTATTTCCCTACATTCTATATGTTCCATATCCTTTTCCACAGTAAATACTGATGTAAAATACTCATTTAGTATCACCCCCATTTTCTACGGCTCCACACAAAGGCCGCCTTGCTGATCTTTGAGGGATCCTATTCTCTCCCTAGTTACCCTTTTGTCCTTAATGTATTTGTAAAAACCCTTTGGATTCTCCTTAATTCTATTTGCCAAAGCTAGCTCATGTGCCCGTTTTGCCCTCCTGAATTCTCTCTTAAATATACTCCTATTTCCTTTATCCTCTTCTAAGGATTTACTTGATCTACCCTGTCTACACCTTACATATGCTTCCTTCTTTGTCTTAACCAAACCCTCAATTTCTTTAGTCATCCAGCATTCCCTATACCTACCGGCCTTGCCTTTCACCCTGATAGGAATATACTTTCTTTGGATCCTCGTTATCTCATTTCTGAAGGCTTCCCATTTTCCAGTCGTCCCTTTACCTGCGAACATCTGCCCAATCAGCTTTTGAAAATTCTTGCTATACAGTCAAAATTGGCCTTCCTCCAATTTAGAACTTCAACTTTTAGATCTGGTCTATCCTTTTCCATCACTATTTTAAATCTAATAGAATTATGATTGCTGGCCCCAAAGTGCTTCCCCACTGACACCTCAGTCACCTGCCCTGCCTTATTTCCCAAGAGTAGGTCAAGTTTTGTCGGTATATCCACATACTGAATCAGAAAATTGTCTTGTCTTGTAACAAATTCCTCTCCATCTAAACCCTTAACACTATGGCAGTCCCAGTCTATGTTTGGAAAGTTAAAATTCTCTACCATAACCACCCTATTATTCTTACAGGTAGATGAGATCTCCTTACAAGTTTGTTTTTCAATACTCCAGAGGTGGTCTCATTATGACTCTGTGTAGCAGCAGTAAGATTCCTTTCCCTTGTAGTCAAACCCCCTTACCATGCACACTAATCTTCCATTTATCATCCCAATTGCTGGTAACACCCATGTGTTTGCTTTCATTGACTAGTGTACAAATACAACAAGGTCTCATTGTACATAAACATTTCATAATCCATCGTTGTTTACACTACATTCTGTCACTCTATTTTCCTTACCAAAGTGGACATCTCATTATCCTCGTCATACTGCATCTGCCACATATTTTCCCCACTCACCCATCTAAATTACCCTGTTGCCTACTAGTGTCCTTATCACCACTCCCTCCCACCCAGTTATGAGTAGTCACCAAACTTGGAAATACTACACTCAATTCCCTCATCCAAACAGCTGATGTTAAATGTAAATAAGGCTATGTACGCAGCCCCTGATTATGTTGCTTATATATTGTGTGGCCAATTTCAGCTGTAACTCCATTTTCACTTTTACTGATGATACCACCATAAAGGGTCAGATCTCAAACAATGACTCGGCTGAGTACAGGAAAGAGAGAGAATGCTTCAAGTTCCTAGAAGTAAATATCACCAACAATCTGTCCTGGTGCATCCATGTCATGCTATTGTCAAGAAAGCATACCAACGGCTTTACCTCCTCAGGTGGCTAAGTAAATTCATCATGTCTACAAAGACTCGTTCCAATTTTTATAGATGCACCATAGAAAGCATTCTATGCAGATTCAATCAGCTTGGTATGGTCACTGCTCTGCCCAAGAAACTACAAAGAGTTGTGAACCCAGCCCAGTGCATGATGTAAACCAGCCCTCCTTCCATAGACTCTGTTCATACTTCCTGCTGCCTAGTGAAAACAGTCAACATCATCAAAGACCCCTCCACATTGGCTATACTCTATTCCACACCTTTCCATCAGGCAAAAGATACAGAAGTTTGAAAATATGTACCAACAAATTCAAGAACAGCTTCTTGCTGTAATCAGACTTATGAACAGACCTCTTGTGTATTAAAGTTGATTCCCACCCACGATGATGGTGTAGTAGCAAGGTTGTGTGCAGGCTCTTCCTAGGATTCATTCACTCCCATCTGCTTTCCTTCTTTGTTTTACTTTTGCCTCTACTCTTTTTCTTTTGTTTTTCTTTTTATTTTGACTTTTCTCTTTAGTGTGGTGGGTGGGTTGGCAGCATCAGTGCGGCAGGGAGTGCGGGCCATGTGTAGAGTGGCAGCTTCTCCTGGAGATTGGAGGCATTGGCACTGGCAACAACGACATCCCTCCCAGTGATGGGCCCATGTCAACAGCAGCAAAGCTCCTCCAGGAATCGGGGGCGGTGGTACCAGCAACAGCAGACTCTTCCAAATGGCAGCGCAGGCAAGATGACATCTGCAACTAAAACGGGCTATTGTTGCAATGGTAGCGTGGCTTGACAGCGGAGCTAGGGACTTGTGTTGTTATTGAGGCAGAAGTGGAGCCAGTTACAGGACGAGTCTGGGTCCAGCAGCATCAACAAGGTGCGTCCAGCGTGAAGAGATGGCGTCTGAAGTGAGGCGAGTCCTACTTTGGTGGGTCTAGTGCAGGCAGTGGAGATCTTTCTTCTAGTTACTGGAGGCTAGATGCCAGCGTGGACTGGTTTAGGAAGACTGATATTCTGAAATTTTTTTTTCTTTATTCTTCTAATTATTTTTCCTAAGATTTTGTTTCCAGAATCTGTCCCTAAGTACCTTTGTACATAAGATGGTGCTGTAACATGGCAACTTGTAAACATTTCACTCTACTCATCTGAGTACATGTGACAATGAAGCTAATTCAATCATTCATCTTTCTCTGCAACTTCTCTGTAGCTGTATCACAAAACTTTGCACTCTGTTCTATTAGCCTGAGGTACTTATGTAAGGTATGATTTGTCTGGTTAGCACGCAAAACAATACTTTTCACTGTGTCTCAGTACATGTGACAATAATAGATCAAATCAAATTGCTGGATGAAGCACTGATCCCAGCAGCCCACTAGTTATTGCCTCCCACTCTGAAAGACACATTCATCCCCACGATCTGTTTCCTGCCCGCCAATCAATTCTCATTCCATGCTAGTACATTACCAGCAATTCTATGTTGAATTCTATTTGGTGAATTGTTTAAAATAGAACTCAGCACAAGAACATAGTGAATGTTTAATAAAATTAAAATTCCCATCTATCAGAGAACATGACAGATCAAGAGAAGATTGTCCAAAGATCTTGAATAAGTTTACTGGGAGTTATATTTGGGAGAAACTGGGAAGTGTTTGGAGTCCTCAGTCTGCATTAAATTAATCTGATCATGAAAGGTTGTCCTACTGGACATCACCATCTCAGATTGTAATCTGATAGATGAGTCTGCAGCAGTAACTGTTCCTAGTTTCTCTATCTGACTTAAAAGCACAAATTTGCTTTGTGCCTTTGAAGCTGATGTCAGCCATATATTACCCAGAATAAACCCGGAGGTTAAAGGTTTGTTTGAGAAATCAGGGAAAAATGGCAAACAATATATTCCTTATTTTCTGTGATGTCTACGTTGCTTCAGATCTCTGATTTAGTGATGAAGGAAAGGACAGCAGAGATGGATAAGGAGACAGAGAGGGAGACACAAAACACAAGAATGAAATAGAATGAAAGTTGTAAAGAGTTTTGGGTGTTAGAGAAAGAAACAATGAAATTCAGGAAGTGAAAGAGACAGAGGGAGAGTGATGGAGTGAGAGAGACTGAGAGAATAAGGGAGAGAGATGAGGAAAGATTGTACCAAAATAGATGGAGTGACGTTGAGAGTATTTTAGAGAGAATAAAAAGGCTGTTACATTTCATGAAGGGATATAGGCCAAAGGCAGGTCCATGGAGTTAAGCCACAGATCAGCCGTGATCACAATGAATGTTGGAATGGTCTACTTCTGTTCCAGTATTCCTAAAAAAGTGTAAAAGAGATAAGGAAACATCAAATAGAGAGATTGAGAAAGAAACAGATAGGCAGATGCAGAAAGTAAAAGTCTGGCAGATGCTGTTAATCATCATCAAGAGAAACCTTATAATATTGACATTTCATGTTACAATGTAGCATAAAAGAGCCCAGTTACATACTTACTATTTTGCACGCAGAAATAAATCAGTCAATAGCCACTGTAAAGCTACAGTGCTGTTACCAAATAAAGCAATCAATCACTAAATATCTAAGTAAACAATATTAGTCTAAATAGGAAGCTGTGGTTCAATAGAATATCCTTCTCCTGCCTTCATAAGTAAACAAGCATCATCTTTAAAAATTCATTCATGGGATGTGGGCATCACTGGCTGGGCATCACATTTACTGTACATCCCTAATAGCTGCTTGAGAAAGTGGTTGTGAGCTGCATTGCAGAATCATTGCAGTCCATGTGCTGTCAATAGACCCACAATGCGGTTGGGGAGGGAGTTCCACGATTTTGAAACAGCAACAGTGAAGGAACACCAATTTATTTTTTAAGTCAGAATGGTGAGTAGCTGGAGGGGAACTTGCTTTGAGTACAATATACTGGAGACTTCCAAGGATTTGTTTAACCTCAACTGACCCCCAGGAGTGCCTTTACATAAAGTTACAAAAGCAGTCAGAGCTATCGCCTGATTTGCTATCCTCTCTGACTACCAGTCTGTGCACAGGATATATGGACCCTGGTGTCTTACACATGCCTTGACTTTCAGCAATGAAAATATAACCATTTTACTGCATTGTAATCAGTGGGACTTTTCTCAGGCAAGATTACCATGAAAGACTACACTGTATTAATATGGACTAATATTGGACTGGATATTTTAAATGCTGTGCCACTTGAAAGAGATTTTGCAAAGTTTTCTCTGTCACCTCAAAGTTAGTAACTAAATGAGCAAACCAAGCTACTTCCATCTTTAAGCTGAAACAGATGATGTTTTCAGTGTACACAATGCCGGCACAGTGGCTCAGTGGTTAGCACTGCTGCCTCACAGTGCTCGGGACCTGGGTTCAATCCCAACCTTGGGCAACTATATACCTGGAGTTTGTATGTTCTCCCCATGTCTGCATGAGTTTCCTTCAAGTGCTCTGGTTTCCTCCCACAGTCTAAAGATGGCCAAGTGTTCAGCTACATTACTGATGGGAAACAGGATTATAGGGGGATGGGATCCTTGTTAGAGGATCAGCGTGGACTTGTTGTGATGAGTGGTCTGTTTCCACACTTTGGTGATTCTATGAATTAATTGAATTGTTTCATTTGGCTTGAGCTGTCTTTGTTCAAACTCCCTTTCCTGATATTTTTCAAATTCTCTCCTTTCCTCACCCCAATTTCTCACTCCCTTTTCTTCTCTTATTCTTGAAATACTCATTTCCTTTCTCAAATTTTAATCTTTCTAACCCGAACGCTGTCCATTTCATTGCCTTTACTTTCCACCTGTACTTTGTTGGCTCTCCCATTTAAAATTTTGGTTTTTGGACATTCAACTGAATTTTTTAGCCTGATTGTTTCACTAAATCTTTAATGTGCAAGGGGCGTAATTTCTAAATCCTGAAAAGTAACTTCCCCTAAGTCCCCCAGAAAACACCAGCAAAGAATGCAGACATTTCTAAAATGTCACAGTGCAAACTCAACAAAGCACTTTGCAGTCTTTTCAAAAATTTAATTTTGAAGAGACAATTTCTCCCAATTTGTTTTTTAATTTCACCTGCAGGTTCAAAGGGCAGACATTTGTTATCACTAACATCCGAGGTACAATACATAATTTGTTACAATTCCAGGTGGACTCGCCAAATTATTAAGTTCCCAGCTGAGGATGGGTGAACTGGCTCCCCTTCTTTATTCTCTTGCCCCACTGATTGGTTGCAACAAGGGTTAATTCACAAAGGATCTCCTTCGTTGTAGACATCTTACTCCAAGATCAGACAAATTTACATGTTAAAAGGAGCCAATGTAACCAATGTTTCTTGAGTTAACAAAAGAATACATTTTTTAATTACTAAGTATGAGATGAAATAATAACACAACAGATATGCATACAGATTAGAAATGAGGAATAAGTTTACAGAAAATGCAAGTCAAAAGCTACCCAGATCAGTGTCTGGGTTGGGCATGAAGAATAGATAGTGGAATGTTGATACTTCAGCCATTGATTTTGAGATTCTTGGCTTTACAGGTTCATTTAACCTGGTTTCCTTTTGAGTTAGCTCGCTGGCTTCTCGCGCTCAGTGTGTTATCTGTAACACAGGTGTGATGGGTAGCAGTTCTTCGGTTGTGATTTTGCAACATACTACTGCTTGAACTTTGGTTAATCTATACAAGCACCTGAAGACACGAGCACACACAAGTGCCTCAAACCACTAGTACACACAGACCAGTGTTTAAATTCGCTTCTAACCCCTACACGTGTAACACAAATCTGTTTCATCAAGACGGCTGTCTTTTTTTCGCCATTACGTTTGTAGACTGAGATACTCACAGGTTCAGTTCAGTTTTTAAGATGCTTCTCCTTTTAAAGCTTCCTTAACACCTTCAGAACATAGAACATAGAACAATCCAGCAGAGAACAGGCCCTTCAGCCCATGGTACTGTGCTGAGGATTAATCCTAATCTAAAATGAAATAACCTAACCTCCGCACCCCTCAATTCACTGCTGTCCATGTAAATGTCCAGCAGTCACTTAAATGACCCTAATGACTCTGCTTCCACCATCATCATTGGCAACGCATTCCATACATTCACAACTCTCTGTGTAAAGAACCTACCTCTGACGTCTCCTCTATACCTTCCTCTATAAAAGTCAATCCTGCCCTGGGGAATAGTCTCTGGCTATCCATGCCTCTCATCATCTTGAAAACCTCGATCCTTCGCTTCCTCTTTCCTGCTAGAGAGAAAAGTCTGAGCTTAGTCAACCTTTCTTCAAATACCCTCCAGTCCAGGCAGCATCCTGGTAAACCTCCTCTGAACCCTCTCCAAAACCTCCACATCTTTCCTATAGTAGGGCGACCAGAACTGGACACAATATTCCAAGTGTGGTCTCACCCGGGACTTGTAGAGCTGCAGCAAAACCTCACAGCTCTTAAACTCGACCCCCCTGTTAATGAAAGCCAAAACACTACATGCTTTCTTAACAACCCTATCCACTTAGGTAGCAACATTGAGGGATCTATGTACTTGAACACCAAGATCCCTCTGTTCCTCCACACTGCCAAGAATCCTGTCTTTAATCCTATATTCAGCATTCAAGTTCGACCTTCCAAAATACATCACTTCGCATTTATCCAGGTTGAACTCCATCTGTCATTTCTCAGCCCAGCTCTGCATCCTGTCTATGTCACACTGCAACCTGCAACAGCCCTTGATACTGTCAACAACACCTCCAACCTTTGTGTCATTGGCAAATGTACTAACCCACCCCTCAACCGCCTGATCTAACTCATTTATAAAAACTACAAACAGCAGAGGCCCAAGAACAGAGCCCTGCAGGACACCACTCACCACTGACCTCTAGGCAGAATACTTTCCATCTACAAACACTCTCTGCCTTCTGTCAGCCAACATATTCTGACAGCCAGATCTCCCTATATCCCATACCTCTTGACTTTATGAATGAGCCTACCATGGGGAACCTTATCAAATGCCTTTAAGTCCATATACACCACATCCACTGCTTGACCTTCGTCAACCTGTCTTGCAACCCCCTTAAAATACGCAATAAGATTTGTGAGGCATGACCTGCCCCTCACAAAATCATGCGGACTGCTTTTAATCATGTTATGCTTTTACAAATAGCCATAAATCCTATTTCTCAGAATTCTTTCCAAAACATTGCTGACCACAGACGTAAGACTGACTGATCTGTAACTGCCAGGGATTTTCCTATTACAAACTTGAAAAGAGGAACAACATTTGCCTCCTTCCAATCCTCCAGTACGACTTCCGTGGAGAGTGAGGAAGCAAAGATCTTCGCCAACAGCTTAGCAACCTCCTTTCTCGCTTACCAGAGCAGCCTAGGATAAACCTGGTCTGTCTCCGGGGACTTATCAATTTTAATGTTTGCCAAAAGTTCCAGCACACAAGGCAACATACTTTCCGGAAGTCCCGTTCCTGACCACAAAATCTCCTGTCAATCCGTCTGACTATTGAGTCCCCTCCCACTAGCGCTTTTCTATTCTCCCCCCTTCCCTTCTGAGCCTCAGTACCAGGCTCAGTGCCAGAGACCTGACAACTATGGCTTCCCCCTTGGTAGGCTGTCCCCACCAGCAGTACCCAAAACGGTATACTTATTACTGAGGGGAACAGCCACAGGCAATCCCTGTTCTATCTGTTGGTTCCCTTTCCTCCCCCTGACTGGAACCCAGCTGTCCTGATCCTGTGTCTGGGGAGTGACCACCTCCCTGTACATCCTCTCAATTTCTCCCTCAGCCTCCCAGATGATCCGCAGTTCATCCAGCTCCAGCTCCAGCTCCGTAACTCGGTTTTCGAGGAGCTGGAGTTGGGTGCACTTCCCGCAGATGTAGTCAGCAGAGACATGTGAATTGTCTCTCACCTGCCACATTCTGGAAGAGGAACATGCAACTGCCATACACCGTGAATCGGAAAGCCCACACATGACTCAACAAGGAAGAGAAAAAAGAAAATCTGAAGAACTTATCTAGTATGCAGATTTATCTTAAGGTTAAAAGAGGTGAGTGGGAGGGTGGGAGGGGGACCCGACAGTGCAGCATTCCTTAGGTATGCCATTCCAGGGTTTCTTGCAAGAGAGTCATTGAATTTGCATTCACAATTACCTTATAGCTGCATCTTCTCTTTTTTGAAAAGCCTTGCTGCATTTTAAAGTACAGTGTGTCCATCGGAGATCAGAGTATGAACCCCTGGTCTTTACAACTAACACCAGAATTAAATCTGGAACTACTCTCACCTGAGACCATCATTTGGGAATTAATCCAATCTCAATCCTTTTTGTTTTAAACACCAAGCCCAAAACATCAACCCTGAATTTCACTCCGTACTTCTTGCTAATTCCTATCTATAACTGGCCTGCATAACACAACCTGCCCCTGCAGAATGGCCAACTCTGCTGTTATTGTGTATGTTCACATGTTCATCTTTATACATCGCACTGAGGCCAATCCTCCACAATTTAAGTCTAGGCCAAATCCAGGTATTTGTTCCTGTTCCATAATCCGTGCAATCAGTTTTTAACTTTACTGTCACTTTTTCCAAGAAGGAAATGGCATTGGACTTCTGACTCTCCTGCTTTTACACGGACAGGTATATTAGTGTGGAATCATAGAACAAGGAAACAGTGAGACTGAAGTGCCCAGTTTTATTGGCTGTTCTCTTCTTCCAGATGCAACAGCAGGAGAACTGTCAGGAACAAAATACTGACACGACAACCAGTGACCAACAACTTTGTCAGGATCCTGAATGTCAGCCTCTTTCTCTCACTGGGCTAAATCATCTGATTGCTTTGAGATTTGAGACTTTCTACAATTCATTTTGCTCATTTAATTTTAACACTACATTTTCTTTTCTAATTTTAAGTACAGTTTATACTTCTGATAATGGTTTCAATAGCATCAGTATGTCCAAACATAGGTAAATAACATGACAATTAAAACAGGCAAAACAACATCAGAAAAACAGGGAAATTGGTCAATAAATGCATAGAGAGGGGCAAGGGGGTGAGTGATCAATATGATCAGAGCAAGTGGTTTACACACTAGGATTTTTGCCAGTTGGTGATTGTGAGTACTGTAAATATATGAACAGACGACACTGTCATTAAATGTATGGCACAATGACATTGGCTGGACTTGGCCTTGAACATTCTGAGAAAAGGTGTTCACAGAAATATTCCTGGCTTTGCTGTTGCTCCAGATTTAATAACAACTGTGTTGTTATAGTCAATTATCATTCAGTTCTTTTGTAGACTGCTGCTCAGTGGTGTTACTAACTACAAGTTGTGTTGTAAATGAGGTTTGCAAGATGGAAAGGGAACTTAAAGAGTTGATCAAGATGCATGCTTGAGTGATGAATAATTGGAGATGGAAATTAAAATGGAATAGTAGGCTGCCAGAGTAGGCTCCCACAAATGTCAGTGGAACTGCTGTTGAAGAGATCCTAACACTGTTAGTTCAAAAGACAATTATAGATTTTATTAAAATCGTCAAGGGAGAGAAAGATTGGAAGGGCATAGTGAGTAGGCAGATGTATCCTAGTGACTCAGATGATGGCCAAACTGCTCTTCCTGTATTTAAGATTTTCACAGACAATCCACTGATTTGGAAGTTTTGTTATTACTCTGTTAGCGACAGAGAAGAGTGACTTGTGTGAAATGGTCGATTGGAGGAATAGAATTCCACAAGGGTTAGTGCCAACATCGCTGTTTTCCTGATGTATTAAATTGACGTGGATATTGGAATCTAGATTAGAATTTCAAAATGTGTCAATGACACTAACACTGGAGGTGTGCTGAAAAGGCCAAGTTTGAGTTCAATGAATTTTTTGGATTGTTTTTCACCTCAAAGGTTATTGAGTTCTCTTGCTGTCCCTCACAGAACTCACTGCATTAATGACTATCCCGTCCCTATGACTTCTCTCAGGTCTTGGAATTCACCACCATCGCTTGTCTCTGTGCCATCACTAAAACCCTGTTGTACTCCTGGATATTCGCTGTCAGTCCAGAGGGGCCTTGCACGTTCCCTGACGCTTTCCCCACACGTAGACAAGGGGCAAGTCGGTGCCTGCTTTGTGGGCAGGAACCTGGACAGGTGGTACAGACGGGGAGTCAGTCTCTTCCCCCAGGACCAGCAGTGGAGGCCATGACACCCGACCCTGCCCAGCCTGTTCTGAGGTTACCTCACTCCATCGGGTCAGTGCAGTCTCAGCCCTCCGGAGGAATGCCCAGCGCTGTGGGAAGGCGGTCAGTGACCTTCTCCACTCCCATCCGGGTAGGTGCCTCCAACTTCCCCCAATACCTCACCCTCGCTCTGTCTCTGCTACTGCACCCACCTCCCAGCAAGGCTCCTACTCTCATATTCCCTGCAACATCTTCCCTCAGTTGCCCTCACCCACCCCAACCCTTGACAGCAATAATCCTGCATGCCCTATGTGCTGCCCACTCACCTCCCCACACCCCCTGTACCAACAGTAACAGCAGTGTCATCCAATTCCATCTCCTGTTACACTCACCCCTCTCTCACTCCAGGATGGAAACAGTCCTCAACGGGCTGACCTTCAGCTCCTTACCCCCTGTGTGGAGAGCACTCTGACTCTGACTGAGCTGAGCAGATGACTGACCGTGTCCAGGCCTCTGGACCGGTATCGGAGGCTGCCCTTGACTTCCTGTGCTGGGACAGCCTGACCGAAGGCTATCCCCCTTGGCCAGACTGAGGCCCCCTGACAAGCAGACCAACCAGAGCAAGCTTCCTGGCTGTGTGTGTGTGTGTGTGTGTGTGTGTGTGTGTGTGTGTGTGTGTGAAACAACAAGGCAGGACAGCTGTACTGAAAGCCTGGCATCTCTGGCTGAGAGGGCAAAACACAGGGCAGGATATTTACCAGATTGTTCCGGGGTTAGGGATTTTAGCAACAAGCTTTTGGATGGAGAAGCTGGGCTCATTCTTTTAGAGCTGAGGAGATTGAGGTGAGATTTGATTGAGACAACCAGAGGCGAAGATCAGTCAATCAAAGCAAAGCTCAAAGTGCCACTCCATCTTACTGTTTCTCATGCTAAGTTGTCCTCGAAAATAAATACCAAAGGCATCAACATTTATGGGAAACCAACATTAACATTTTTGAATAACAGACTTTCATTAACTCACTGCAATGACAGATAATCATAAACATATTCTAAGGAATGACTTGAGTAAGAGTTGGACTTTCCCGACCACACCTAAACCAACTGTGGTTCAAACCAGAAGTGAGTATTGTTTGATATTTTAACAGGTGGATCCTTCCACTAACATATCCTCAGGGTCACAAACATTAACCTTAAAATGATAAGAAATCAGTTTCAATTTTCCCGGCTGATCCACAAAATCCCTTTTCTTTTAAAATGACCATTTTCAACTGGCGAGGAACTAGACTCTGTCCTTGTGGAAAACAGCAGGTTCATTGGGAAGAATTACTGTTCTGTGTAGCTGGTTCATTAGCATCCCTCCCACCAGGTCTCTCCTGTTGAAATCAAAAAGAAATGCTGCTTTCCTTTTGACTGTGAAAAAGAGATCATGCAGGGCTGATGCATTATTTCACGAGATTAATAGCCAACTGTGGATCAGACCCTGAGAACCCAAACTTGCAAAGTCTTACTGTAAAAAGCAACCCATCTGCAAAGAAGCATAAGAATATTTCCACTCAGTGAAACTGCACAGAGGCAGAATAAAATTGACAGAGCATCAGTGAAGGGTCATTCCAACACAAATTGCCAGATCACCCACTGAATGTCACTTTAAGTGTTCTGTATCTTGTTCTGACTGCATTGGCAGCAGACAGCAACATTGGTCTGTGTTCTTAGAGAGCTACGGGAACTCAGTGGTTAGCACTGCTGCCTCAGAGCACCAGAGATCCAGGTTTGATTCCACACTTGGGTGACAGTCTGTGTGGAGATAGCACATCCTCCCTGTGTCTGAACGGATTTCCTCTGGGTGCTCTGGTTTCCTCTATCAGTCCAAAGATGTGCAGATTAGATGGGTTGGCCATGCTAAATTGCCCATAGTGTTCATGGATTTACAGGCTAGATGGGTTAGCCATGGGAAATGCAGGGTTAAAGGGCAGGGGCTTGGGTCTGGGTGCAATGCTTTTCAGAGGGTTGGTATGGACTCGATGGGCTGAATGGCCTGCTTCCATGCTTTAGACATTCTATGAGGTGAGTAACTATTTGTTAGAATGTTCAGCCATAAGAAATTCAAAACAGAAAACTATCATCTTCATTAATGGATTGTAATTGGGGCCAATACTGTCTTTGGTTCATTTAAAGATGTGGAAATCATTGGCTGGACTACCAATTATTGCCTGTCCCTAGTTGCCCTTGAGAAGTGGTGAGTTGCCGCCTTGAAATGCTGCTTTTCTTAGATTGTAGGAACATCCACAATGCTGGTGAGGGAAAATTCAGGAATTTGACTAAAGGAAAACGAGATGTTTTTCCAAGTCAGGATGCTGAATGACTTGGAGAGAACTTGCAGGTGATAGGGTTTCCATGGATCTGCTGCCCTTATCCTCCCAGATGAAAGTTTGTAAGAACTGTGTTTTTGAAAACTTTGGACTGCAAGAAGAAAAAGCAAGTTAAAAGAATGGGATTTACCCGGATGGCTGCATAATTTCACAGCAAGGAATTTACACATGGTTTGAACTTTTTTTTTTATATAGCTATAAAGAAAACCAAAGAAAACAAATGTCTTCCCTGAACAGGGGGAAAGAACTCTCCTGCTCAATAGCAACAGGAACATACTCACTGTGTGAAAGTGAGGACTGCAGATGCTGGAGATTTGAGTAAAGATTGGAGTGGTGCTGGAAAAGCACAGCAGGTCAGGCAGCATCCGAGGAGTACCCATTGTGTGTGTGTGTGTGTGTGTGTGTGTGTGTGCGAGAGAGACACAGTGAAAGACAACAGGTGTACAAACCTTTATTCATATTCCACCACCAGGAAGACAGGAAACACCCGAGTAGCCATTGACAAGCAGTGCCCTGCTCGGGGGGCAATGCTGCATGATCAAAGAGTGAAGGGGAGGGCAGGGATTAAATCAAAATAGAGTTGGAGGGGGAAATAATACACTTCACTCCTTGTGGTGCCCACCTCTCCCTGAACAGCTCGAGTGTTCGTGGACACTGCGTGCTCCTTCTCGAGAAGCACCCGGGCTCTAACGTAACCACAGAAGAGGGGCAGGCAGTCGGCCCTAACAACCCCCTCCACGGCCCGCTGCCTGGACCTGTTTATGTCCAGTTTGGCCAGGCCCAGGAGCAGACCCACAAGGAGATCCTCTGACCTGCTCTCCTCCCTCCTTACCGGTTGCTGTGGGTTTTCATAATGCATAGACCAGAAGTAGGGAACCTTTTCATGTTGGAAGGCTGCATCCAAGAAATTTCAATTATATAAATGTTGATACGGTTAGACTGTGTAACTATTCTCAAATTTCACTTCAAATGGAAAGCCACGTGCACTGTTGTCATAAGTTGATAAACACTGGAGTACTAGATACCCACAGGCTCTCACCAACCAGCCTCAGGCGGTAGTGGTGCCAGTCAGGAGGGGAAGATAACATATATTCTAGAGTCGCATTATAACTACGTTAGGAGTAGAGTACCTGCTTGGGTAGTCTCGTGCTGGTCATGTGGACATCATGAGCATAGGAGGTGTTGAAATAGCCCTATGGCTTACCAATTTTTTTTAATTGTGGTGGTCAGTCGGTGAGGATTATTTTGTTGAATTTTCTTTTACTCTCTGGTATTTTAAATACATTCATTTTAAGATTAAAATAAAAATAATAAAGGACAAGAAAAAACATAATAAAAAATAAAAGATTTGTTCTGCAAAAGTTGGATTAATTGAAAAGGCCACACACAATGGCCTAGCAGGCAGCAGGTTCCCCATCCCTGGCACAGACAATCAGGAACCAAGGACTGTTCGAGTTAAGCTGATTGTCTGCTCGGTTAATTGAAAACGAGAGGGAGAGAGAGAGAGAAAACAGAAGGGTGTACTTTTGTTCTCCCAGCGTCTGCTGGGGAGAATACTCAGTTTAAACTTGAAGAAAAGCAGTTACCTTTCCTGCATTAGTTGCTGTGAGTGTAACCTTTGGTAAATCAGAGACACTTCCCAAATGAATCAGTCACTCTACTTCCTTCAAACCAATGGAAACTTCCAGAGAGAGTCAAGTGAACACCAAGAGTCTGGTCAGCCAAAATAGAATCTTCTTAACATCAGAATCAGGGAAGCAATGGCCATTATTACGTTTATTATCACTGTTAATCATTTTTTATTGAATCTTAAGACATTTTCACAATTATATTTGTACAATGTGACAATGGGTCCATCTCCCTTTCCTCAACACAGATCTCAAACTAACTTGAGTTTTTCATCCCTGTCCACTTGGGCCTAGTTTCAGAGTTAGGAGTAGAGTACCTGCTTGGGTGGTCTCGTGCTGGTCATGTGGACAACATGTCCAACACATTGCAGCTGATCACTGGGGGGGTTAGTGCCTCGATGCTAGGGATCGAGGTCCCTAGGGATCGAGGTGCCTGGTCAAGGACACTGGTGTTGGTGCATCTGTATTCCGAGCTGATTGGCAGGATCTCGTGTAGGCAGGATTTTGTGGGACTCCTCCAGGGCGTTGAGATGCCTGCTATCCCGTGTCTATGTCTCAGAGTCAGGCAGGAGGGAGGGAACTACCACAGTTCTGTAAACCAAGCTTTGAAAAGTCAGGTGAGCCCCAGGTGGACAGAGACAGTGCTTCAGGGATACCCTCCAAGTCTCACTGGCAAAGTGCGACATTCCAAGACACCTGGGAATCACTGGCCTAAGACCATCCTAAGTGGAGGAGGAGCATCCGGGAAGGCAGCAAGCCCCTTGAGATTTGCCTTCGGGAAAAAACCAGAAATCACGTGCAAACAGCAAAAGCAGCGCACCATCACACAAATGCCCCAGCCACCCCCTCCCCACGACCCACTACTCCCCAGTGTATCTGCATCAGTCTATACAGGCACCTACAGACTCACTCAGAGTGGGAGAGAGTCATCCTTGTCTACAAGGGATGGCCAATGAACTAATGAAATGATCCCTGTTGGTGGATAAAACAGGCTACAGATTTGAATGGACTTTCCCACTGAATATCCTACACCTTTCAAATGAATCTGTGATCCCTTTGAACTTCTTTCAATCATTATAGCATGTAAACTAATCACGATGCGATCTGTTTTACACTGCTCACTCCCAAAACCAATTAAATGGTTATTTTGAAGGACATCTTTATTCAACCTACAAATGTGTCCCAGTTTCTGGTCATCAGTCATTTTAAGTCACAACTTTGCTCTCATGCTTTGTTCTCCAACCTTGGGCTGCTGCAATTGCTCTCATACCGATGTCTCTGACCTCTGTCTGTTGCAATTGTTACAAAGATGTTTGAGAAATAGTTGCTCAGCTTTCGATTTCACAGTGAATGCATCTACAAGATGCACTGCTGCCTTCCAGGCCCAACATTGAGAATATTGACAACGTGCCAGCAGCACCGAGAGATAGCCATTTAACTGGCTTTTAATTTGTACATTACCTGCCCAGCTCCTTTGGTCTGAGTTGCCTCAATTCATTACCTGGAAACTTCCTGGGACTGGAGTGGGAACCCCTCTTGATGTGACTCTTTACTCACTGTAAACTGCTGCTTGGTTAATTTTCTAAGCAGGTAAATAATTTGCCTTCAATTCCAAGAGATTCAGCTAAAGTATCTTCTATGATACTTACATACCTTCTGAAAGCCTACATCGGTAAACCTAAATAATCTCCTGTCTAATACTTTAGGCACCTCTTCAAAATTTCAAATCTGTCAGTGATGACACACCCATGTTGGTATTCTCTGAAAAAGCTGAAAAGTTTAAGATTTTCAGTCTCTTTAATTATTGGCTCTAGTATTTGCCGAACAACAGATGTTAGACCAATTGGTCTCTAATTCCCTAATTTCCCTCTGTCATTTTGCTGCAGTAGTTGATTGATGTTGAATTCTTCAATGTAGACAGTTCCAACATTAAGAAGACTGCAGACTATCATGCCTAAGGCAACTGTAACCTACTCATTTTGCTTGAAATGGAATTGATCTGGATCTGTACAGTTCTTTCTTTTTTTAGTTCCATTATTTTTTTCATTGATGTTATTTTCCTCACCTTGAATTTGTTGAGACTGTCCCTGATTCAATAACCGTTTTCTTGGGGTTTCTGGCAATCTGAGATCTTCCCCAATTGTAAATACAGAGAGAAATCACAACAGATGGTGCTGGAGAAACTCAGCAGATTTGGCAATATCTGTGGTTAGAGGTACAGAGTCAATATTTCAAGTTCAGCATGACTCTTGCTTGGAATGAAACAGCGTAAGAAATGTGATGGATTTTATGACACAAAATAATTATCCAGAATTCAGAATTTTCCTCTTGTCACATAATCATACAGTACAGATACAGACCCTTCAGCCCAACTGGTCCATGCCAAACATCATCCCAAACAAAACTAGCCCCAACTGTCTGCTCCTGGCCCATATCCTTTCATACCTTTTCTATCTAAATGTCTTTTAAACGTTATAATTGTACCCCTAGCCACGACTTCTTCTGTAAGTTAATTTCACCTGCAAACCACTGTGTAAAAAAAAGTCCCTCATATCTTTTTTAAATCTCTCTCGCCTCACCTTAAAAATGTGTCCCCTAGTCTTGAAATCCCCCATCCTTGGGAAAAGACAAATACCATTATTGTCACTAACAACACATAGTGAGTACATTGTTTTTGTCCCCTTTAAAGTCGCATTAAGGAAAGGCAGGGGAGCTGGGTCCTATGTGTTGCTTGGCTTGCAGTAAATGGGAAGTTTCGATGCTCCTGACGACATCTGCAGGAAGTGCCAGTGGTTTGGCCAAGCTGAGCACTGGGTTTCTGAGTTTGAGCACTGGCTGGAACACAGTGCTCCACCCACAAAACAGGGAGTTACGTGGACCGTATGTTAATGGTTGTGGTCAGTCAGGGAAAGGAAGATAGTCAGGAAAGCCCCAGAATGCATCTCTTTCAAGAACAGATTTTCATTTTAGAAAATGGGGAGAGCTATGGGTCATCTGAGGAGTGCAGCCAGAACCCAGCTGCAGAAGGTGGGAACAGGCAGGGTCAACAGACAGGGTCAACAGCAGCAGTAGCAGATTTAATATGGAGGGATAAGGCAGGTGTTTCTCTGGCTGCAGACGTGACTCCAGGGTAGTTTGCGCCTCTTTGGGTGAACGGCTACAAGGAATTCTGAAGGAGAAGGGGGAACTGATTGTGGTTCATAATGGGATCAACAACATGTGTACACAGAGGGACACGGTCCTGCAACAATTGTAGGGGGCTAAGTAGCAGCTGCTTGTGGGAAAATCTAGATCAGAGCAAAGGGGGCTCTTTCAAAAAGGGAATAGTGAGAATTCAGGGAATCTTGTTCCCGTAAAGATGAAAACTGGGATCAAACATTTTGGAAAACATTGGATTTTACAGAATATACAGGATTGGATTAGAAAAATATATACTCGCAGATAAAATAAAGGAAAATCCAAAGGCAAAATATATCACGAGTAAGATAACTAACAGAAAGAGGGAAGCCATTTGGGACTAAGTGGCAAACCACAAATGGCTACAGAAGATGTAGTTGAGGTTTTAAAAGAGCACATTGCATCTGTATTTTCTATTGAAAACTGTGATGTTAAAATATTAAAGGGAGGAAGTGTTAATAGTTTTAGCAAACTTGAAATTGGTTATGTCTACAGGCCCCAATGTGATCATCGCAGACTGCGGTTGGAAGCAAGGGAGCAGATATGTAAGGGCCTCTACATTAATTTAAAATCCTATCTGGATGTGGGAGGAGTCAGAAGACTGGTTAACAGCTAATGTGGTAGTGTTACTCAACAACATGATGGGGATAAATCAATAAACTACAGACCAGGAAGTCTAGCATCTCTGATGGTGAGACTATTATAATTGATTATGAGGGACAGAATTAATCTCCACTTAGGGAGGCATGAATTAATCAAGGACAGTGGCATGGCTTTTTCAGGAAGATCTCATGTCTAAGTAAAAACAAGGATTGCAGATGCTGTAAACCAGATTCTAGATTAGAGTGGTGCTGGAAAAGCACAGCAGGTCAGGCAGCATCCGAGGAGCAGGAAAATCAACGTTTCGGGCAAAAACCCTTCATTAGGAATAGAAGCAGGGTGCCTTTTGCTGATGACGGGCTTTTGCCTGAAACATTGATTTTCCTGCTCCTTGGATGCTGCCTGACCTGCTGTGCTTTACCAGCACCACACTAATCTAGACCCAAGATTTCATGTCTGACAGGCTTGATGTCCATTTTGAGTAGGTGACCGAAGGGGTTAATGAGTGTAATTCAGAGGATACAATCTACATGAACTTCAGTGAGGTGTAATAGGGTGAAAGAGGGGAGACCTTTCAACTCTGTTTTTGATGATTGAGGATGAACCACAGTTTCCTGTACTTTGAATGTTGCCATAGATCGATCACATCCTTGATCTTCAAGTGCAGAAATATAGAGGGGGAAAACAGGCTCCAATTCACGGAGCGTCTGAGGAGCAGGAGAATCGACGCTTTGGTCATAAGTCCTTCATCAGGAATTCTCACCATTCCTGATGAAGGGCTTATGCCCGAAATGTCAATTCTCCTGCTCCTCAGATGTTGCCTGACCTGCTGTGCTTTTCCAGCACTACACTCTCGACTCTGATCTCCAGCATCTTCTGCCCTCACTTTCTCCGAGGCTCCAGTTCACCTCCAGTTATTAATGTAAATAACAGAACTTAACAAGTTGAGTATTCCTAAATCATTTAAGACATTCCCTTATTTTCTTTCATTAGAAATGTATGCAATTCAAGCTACAAGGAAATGTAATTCTGTGTTGTTCTATGTTTCCACATTATTCTGGAAAACTGCTTACTCTGGAATTCAATTTTTCTGGAACTCTGTACTTGGTATTTCTCTGAAAATTTATTACTCTGAAACTTAGGAATTCTGCAACTTCATTATTCTGAAAATTATTTCCGCTGGAACTCCATTGCTCTATTAAGCTCTTTACCATTCTCTCTGGCTGTTGCAGCTCATTGTCATCTCATCTATACTTGACCCTTCAACATGCACTATAGTACCTCTGTGATTTTTCTGAAGCTTTGTAGCTCAGGTTGTCATTCAGGTTGCAAGTTTGCTCGCTGAACTGGAAGATTTGTTCTCAGGCCTTCAACAGAGGCTCACTGATAATGTTACCCGGCATGGTGACGAAACATCTGATAACAAACCTGCCAGCTCAGTGAGCAAACTTATAACCTGAACAATCGTACCTCCTCAATCGAGAATGACGATATCAGTATAAACCAAGGAAAGGCAAATCTACCTAATGGCCTCTTAAAGATGCTCTATCATTGATTATAATTTCCTGGTTAAATTTTTACTTGGAACATTTCCTGATAGTTACTCATTTAGTCATCCTGAATTGATAATCTGGAAACATGAGTTCAAATGCTACTGCATCAGATAGAAATTTAGAATCATCGAAACACAGAAAACAGGAGCAGGAGTAGGCCATTTGGTCCTTCAAACTTATTCCACCTCTCAATATGATCAAGGCTAATCATCGAACTCAGTCCCTTGTTCCTGCTTTCTCCCATACCCTTTGATTGCTTTAGCACTAATAACTAGTGATCAGCACTGCTGCCTCACAACACCAGGGTGCCGGGTTTGATTCCAGCCTCGGGTAACTGTCTGTGTGGACTTTGCACATTCTTCCCATGTCTGCCTGGGTTTCCTCCGGGTGCTCCAGTTTCCTCCCACAATCCAAAAGATGTGCCGGTTAGGTGAATTGGCCATGCTAAATTACCCAGAGTTTTCTGGGATGTGTAGGTTAGATGCATTAGATAAGTGAAATGTAGAGTAATAGGGTAAGGCAATGGGTCTGGGTGAGATACTCTTTGGAGGGTCAGTGTGGACTTGTTTGGTGTAATTATCTGTTTCCACACTTTAGGGATTCTATGATTCTACATCTAACCCCTTCTTGAAAATATTAAGTGTTTTGGCCTCAAACATTCTGTGGCAGAGAATTCCACAGGGTCACCACTCTCTGGGTGAAGAAATGTCTCCTCATCTCAGTCCTAACGGCCTGTATCCATAAACAGCGAGCTCCAGGTTGTAGACTTCCTGATCATCAGGAACATTCTTTCTTCATTTACCCTGTCTAGTTATGTGAGAATTTTATGTGTTCTATGACATTCACCATCAGTCTTCAATACTGTAGTGAATATACATAAATACTAGGAGCAGGAGGAGGCCATTCAATAAGATCATGGCTAATCTTTTCATGGACTCTGCTCCACTTACCCGCCCACTCACCATATCCCTTCAATCCTTTATTGTTTAAAAAAAAATCTGTCTTAGCTTTAAAAACATTTACTGAGGAAGCCTCAACCACTTCCCTGGGCAGGAAATTCCACAGATTCACAACCCTCTGGATGAAGAGGTTCCTTCTCAATTCGGTCCTAAATCTGCTCTCCCTAATTTTCAGGCTCTGCTCTCTTTTCCTAGCTTCACCCACCAGTGAAAACATCTTCTCTACTTCTATGTTATGCATTCCCTTCATAATTATATATGTTTCTGTAAGATCCCCCCTCATTCTACCAATTTCTAATGAATATAATCCCAGTCTACTCAGACTGTCCTCATAAGCCAACCCCCTCAACTCTGGAATCAACTTCGTAAACCTCTTCTGCAGCCCCTCCAGGGCCAGAACATCTTTTCTCAAGTAAGGAGACCCAAACTGTACACAGTACTCCAGGTGTGGCCTTACCAGTACTCTATACAGCTGTACCATAACCTCCCTGCTTTTAAACTCAATCCCTTTAGCAATAAAGGACAATATTCCATTTGCCTTCCTAATTACCTGCTGTATCTGCAGACCAACCACTTGTGACTCATGCACAAGGACAGCCAACACTGTCTCTTTTGTGATAATGATTGTTTCCACACCTCCCTTTGTCTCTTTGTCAATTTCTGGCACTTTATTCATGTCCTCCACTGTGAAGGACATGAATAACACACAAAATATCTATTCAATGCCTTGATCATTACCTTTAAAACCCATTACTAAATCCCCTTTCTCATCCTCTAAAGGGCCAATGTTTACTTTAGCCATTATAATCCGAACCCACCAAGTCTCATCTAATATGAAAGTCCCACTGGCCTAGGAATTGGTTTGATAAACCTTTATTGCATTCCCTCCATAGCCAGAACATCCTTCCTCAGATAATGAGACCAAATCTGCACACAATTTTCCAGGGTGTGGTCTCCCCAAGCCAGCCATCCTCCTGTATTCCAATCCTCTCGTTATGAAGGCCAACATGCCATTGCCTTCAACGCCTGCCACACTCGCACACTTACTTTGAGAGACTGGTGCACAAGGACATCCAGTATCATTGCAACTCACCCTTTTCCCAATCCATCGATATTGAGATAATAATCCAGCTTCCTGTTTTTTGCAACCAAAGTAGATAATCTCACATTTATTCATATTACAGTTCATCTGTCATGCATTTGCTTACTTTTCCAAATCACAACTGAAGTATCTATTCATCCTCCTCATGGTTCATCCTCCCACCTAGCTTTGTGACTGTGAATGGCTGAGGTTCAAGCACTGACCTCAGTGGTTCCTCACTAATCACAAGCTGGTACCTGAAAAAAGACCAGTTCTCTGCCAACCAATCCCCTCACCATATCAGCAAACCATTCCAATCCCACCCCCTTTAAATGTAAATTTAGTTGATCAAACTGATCTCAAATTTCAAAACAATTTTCATTAAAAGAACCATATGGTTCATTAATGTCAGGGGAATGAAGCTGACCTGGTCTAGTTTCTATGTGACTCTGAACTGCCCTCTGAAATGGCTGAGCACTCACTCAGTTGATTAAGGATGGATAATAATTGCTGGACTTACTCATGGTCCCCATATCCCGCAAATAATTGTAATCTCTCATTTTGAGTTTGAGTCACCACCTCACTATAAATCTGAATAACTGTCTTCATTGAAATTGCAAAATTTTTGTTCACTGATAATGGTGCAGATGAAAGACTGGAGCCCATGGTGGCTTCACCATCAATCGATCTTCGGATGTTAAAGGAAGGAAGGAACAGAGGAATAGTCAGGAAATTCTAATTAAGGTAGAAGATTAGCCAGATCTTGTTGTAGGTGGTGAAGGCTTGAGGGACCAACTGGCCAACACTGATTCTTATTCCTGAGTTGTTAATCAAACTATCCCCAGTAACACACTCCATTGGCTCACTTGAATATTCTCTTCATTATGTGGGGCTATTGTTTACTAAATTATTTTGCTGGATGCAGCAGTGATACTAATTCATACCACATTCTACATTATGGTATTGTGAAACAGATCTTTAATATGTGGCAAGACTGAATGCTGAAGATAGCTTGTCCTTCAGCAGAACATTCTGAGGTAACAACTTGTTACCCAAAAGGGACTGAACAATCCTGCTTAAAAGTCATTCGTTTCTTCAAATGTTCAATACTTCTTCTTGCACAAAAATGTAAATCAGATGATAATAATCAACATCGTAAAATGATAGGAAGTGTTATCAACAGGGTTATCAAACAGCAATAGCCTGTTCAGAGATGCTCTGTTTGGGTTCTGCAAGGGCCACTCAACTCCTGATCTCATTACAGCTTGGTTGGGGGGTAATGGGCTGAGGCATGGCAGATGGAGTTTAATTCAGATAAATGTGAGGTGCTGCATTTTGGAAAAGCAAATCAGAGCAGGACGTATACACTTAATGGTAAAGTCACAGGGAGTGTTGCTGAACAAAGAGACCTTGGAATGCAGGTTCATAGTTCCATGAAAGTAGCATTGCAGGTAGATAGGATAGTGAAGAAGGTTTATATTAGATTAGTTACAGTGTGGTAACAGGCCCTTAGGCCCAACAAGTCCACACCGACCCGCCAAAGCGCAACCCACCCAGACCCCTACATTTACCCATTCACCTATTCACCTAACACTATGGGCAATTTAGCATGGCCAATTCACCTAACCTGCACAGTTTGGACTGTGGGAGGAAACCCACGCAGACACGGGGAGAACGTGCGAACTCCACGCAGTCAGTCGCCTGAGGTGGGAATTGAACCCGGGTCTCTGGCGGAGTGAGGCAGCAGTGCTAACCACTGTGCCACCGTGCTGCCCATGGTGTTTGGTATGCTTTCCTTTATTGGTCAGAGTATTGAGAATAGGAGTTGGGGGAGGAGTCATGTTGCGGCTGTACAAGACATTGGTTAGGCCGCTGTTGGAATATTGCATGCAATTCTGGTCTCTTTCCTCTCAGAAAGAAACTTGAATGAGTTCAGAAAAGATTTACAAGGATGTTGCCAGAGTTGGAGAATTTGAGCTATAGGAGAGGCTGAACAGGCTGGGGCTTTTTTCTCTGGAGGTTAGGGGTGACCTTATAGAGGTTTATAAAATCAAGAGGGGCAAGGGTAGGATAAATAGACAAAGTCTTTTCCTGGGGTGGGGGAGTCCAGAACTGGAGGGCATAGGTTTAAGGTGAGAGGGGAAAGATATAAATGGAACCTAAGGGGCAACTTTTTCATGCAGTGGGTGTGGAATGAGCTGCCAGAGGAAGTGGTGGAGGATGGTACAATTGCAACATTTAAAAGGCATCTGGATTGGTATATGAATAGGAAGGGTTTGGAGGGATATGGGCCAAGTGCTGGCAAATGGGACTAGATTAAGTTAAGATATCTGGTTGACATGGACGAGTTAGACTGAAGGGTCTGTTTCCATACTGTACATCTCTATAACTCTATGATTCAAACATGGACAAAAGAGCCGAATTCCAGAGGTGAGGTGAGATGACAGCCCTTGGCATCAAGGCTGCATTTGATCGAATGTGGCATCAGGACCCCCAGCAAAACTGGCATCATTGGGTATTGGGAGCAAACTCTCCAATGGTTGGATTCATACTGGACACATCAGAAGACACAGTGATTGTTGGAGAAAGTCATCTCAACTCTGGAATGAAACAGATTTTTCTCATGTGATCATTTTTTTACCCATTTTAACATGAATTGAACAGTAAATCTAATGGGAGGGAAGGAAGTTTCTGGGAAGGCCGGTCGGATGTCAGCTATCAGAGACAGTGTAAGAGGTTGTTTAGCTGAGCGAGTAGGCATGACCAGTAGCTAAATATTTCTCTTTTCCTCTCCAAACATTAGCAGACAGTAGAGGAAAAGGAAGAACCGGCAGCTCCATCACCACCACCTCTGAGGCTGACCAGGACCCTCCACCAGCCGAGATACTGCCACCTCATTGGGTCCTTGACCTACTGCAGGCTCAGGGCTCACACTCTGGTGAGTATATCATGGACACAGCTTCATGAGAGAAAGCAATGCCCGAGTTTTCTGACATTTGGAGACAAGGCACCTCCTGAGTTTCATGTTGAGGGGCCTCTGGACTAAGACATAAATACCTATTGGAGATACAGCGATAGCAGGGGAATGTCAGGCATTGAGGTCAGAGGTCATCAATAGATTAAACAGCAGGCTAGTGGAGCCCAAACATGTTCTGTCCATTGTAGCTGGAGCTTGTGAGTGGTTGACTGACTCAATGGAAAGGGTGCCTTAGAAACACACATCCAGCACAAGATGTGGACCTGCTCTCCACTGCACTAGCCATCGGCAGCAAGAACAAGGCAGGAAGGGGGCTTGAGGTATTTCACCCTCTCCCAAGTTGTCACTCAGAATCAGGATGATGCCATCCTGCACCCACAGGGAGCGTGGGTATCAGCTGGATACCCTTGAAATCTCACTTCAGGATCACCCCAGAGATGTTCAGCCTCTTCCCCCGTCTCCTCACAGCTGCCTCGAAAAGGTTAGGCTGAGGATGGTCCTGGATCTATGCAGCAGTCTGGGCCCTCCACAGGATGACCACACATTGCAACATGATCACCAGGCTGCCTTCACCTCCACTGGGCATGTCAGGGACATAGTGGCAACAAACAAAGATGTTTTGAGGGAACATGGCAGCAGGAGTTACCATTCCAGTCTGCACTACTGTAAATATCTCAGTGGCAATGTTTCCTGAAGCCTCATTCAATGCGAGGTGCTTTTCCAAAGATACTTTGTATTTAACATTGAAAAAAGCAAAAAAATGTGGATTCTAGAGACCTAGAGAAATTCAGCAACTCTCACAGTACTTGTGGACAGAGAAGGAGTGTTAACATTTTGAGACCAATATGATACTCCTTCAGAGCGTTCTAACCAATGGTTAGATATTCTCTGCTGTTTAATTACCCACATTACCCACAACTGGATGTGGCATGATTACAGACCTTAGATCTGACCCATTGTGGAATAATTTAGTCCAATCACTCATTTCTTATGCTGTTTGGCAAGGAGTCCTGTTTGGTAGCTTCACCAGCTTAACACCTCATCTTCAGATATGCCTGATACTGATCCTGGCATGTCCACCTGCACTCTCCATTAAACCAGGGGTGATCCCCTGGCTTGATGGTAATGGTTGAGTGGGGGATATGCCGGGCCATGAGGTTACAGATTGTGCTGGAGTACAGTTCTGCTGCTGTTAATGGCCCACAGTGCCTCATGGGATGCCCAGTCTTGAGTGTGAAGTTTGTCCAGTTTATCATGGTGATGATAACACACAACACGATGGAGGTTATTGTCAACGTGAAGGTAGTACTTTGTTTTCAGAAGGATTGTAAGGTGGTCACTCTTATCGATACTGTCATGGACAGACGCAACTGCAGCTGAGCGATTGGTAAGGATGAGGTTGAGTATGTTTTTCTCTCTTCTTTGTTCCCTCACCACCTGCCACCTAGAACATAGAATGTGACAGCGCCGTGCAGACCCTTCCACTCTCGATGGTTTCACAGGTCGGTGCAACAATCTGTGGAGCTCATTGAACCTACATTCTTCCATTATCATCCAGATGTTTAATCCAATGACCATTTAAATGCAGTTAAAGTTGGTGAGTCTACTACTATCGCAGGCAGGACATTCCATGCCCTTACTACTCTCGGAGTAAAGAACCTACCTGACTAGCTCCATCAGCGACGCTGCTGCTGAGCCCCGCCAAGAGTAGATACTGTAACCTTCCTCCATGTGTTGTTCAACATGGTCACGTCCTGATTCAACAGCTGAGGGAGGACAGTATGTGGTAATCAGCAGGAGGTTTTCTTGCTCACATTTAATCTGATGCCATCAGACTTTACAGGGCCTGGAGTCAATGTTTGGAAATCATCCTGACTGTATCCCACTGTGCTGCCTCCTCTGCTGGGTCTGTCCTGCTGGTGGGACAGGACACGCCCTGGAATGGTGATGGTGGAGTCTGGGACACTGTCAGTAAGGTCAGCTTCCATGAGTTTAAAGGCTTGCTTTTGCTCAAGCTCACAACCGTACTTTCTTGCAGGAGTCTGAGGTCACTGGACTCACAGAGCTGTGCAGGTTCAGTTATGCATAATTAACAAAGGTGAGGTTTATACATGGAGTTTGACCCTTCTAAGCAATGACCGTTACCAGCATTGGTAAAGGAAAAGTAGAGTCTTTCTTTTGTGATTTGGAAGAATGAAATGTTAATATCTCGATGAGTGTGTGCTAACAAGAAAGCAATGGGCTGCTATCCAGTTACTTCAACAAAAAAAGAATCAAAACAAAGTTGATATCTGTAGCTCAGTGGCCTGCAGCTCACAATAAAGTTTGATAAAGCAGACAGCCTTTCAGACTATTGCCTGGCTTCTGCCTGATGTGACCAAACCTGTGGATCATATTCTGACATGACCATCTATTTGTCCTTCCTCATCAGTGACCAGTCACCCTGCTCCTCTCTCACAATACCTTTCCTGTGTTGACTAAAGTTTGGAGGGGCAGCACCACAATGAGAAGAGTGACTGTCTCGGGTATTTTGCAGCACACTGCCTGAAATGGTCAAGGCATCAGAATATGCCTTTTCAGTTGTCACATTGCCGATTCAGTGATGGTCCTTTGTGCAGCTCCAGTGGCCTAATGGATAAGGCACTGGCCTCCTAAGCCAGGGGTTGTGGGTTCAAGTCCCATCTGGGGTGTCTGACTCTTCCTTGTCTGTCCTTAATCTGCTTTAGGCGGCACGGTGGCACAGTGGTTAGCACTGCTGCCTCACAGCGCCAGGGACCTGGGTTCAATTCCCACCTCAGGCGACTGACTGTGTGGAGTTTGCACGTTCTCCCCGTGTCTGCGTGGGTTTCCTCCGGGTGCTCCGGTTTCCTCCCACAGTCCAAAGATGTGCGGGTCAGGTAAATTGGCCATGCTAAATTGCCCGTAGTGTTAGGTAAGGGGTATATGTAGGGGTATGGGTGGGTTGCGCTTCGGCGGGTCGGTGTGGACTTGTTGGGCCAAAGGGCCTGTTTCCACACTGTAAGTAATCTAATCTAATCTTGTTGAGCCAGAACCTTTCTTCAGTCTCTCTCCAAGGTTATCTCAATGCTGCCTACAGTCAGCTCCTTGGGGGGGTAGCTGTGTCTCACAGCAGCCAGTCCCGTACCCAACACATAGCATTAAAAATTCAGCTACCTGTCAGTACTGCAGACTGAAGGAGTTGTGACAGTTCCTGAGCTTCATATGTAGACCCGCAGTGTTTGGCTGCTTTGGTCACAGATGATCTGCACATTAACGGTGTTTCCAGGATGGCCCTTTGGCAATACGGGTGAAAACTATCACAATGCTGCACCAGTTATTGCAGCAAACCTCACTGCTCTACCACCTCACTCCCTGCAGTCAATGCAAATCTCACAAAGAGCTGGGCTTTTCAGGATAAAGCACCAGTCATGTCACATATCAGAGAATGACCACCTTCTACTTTGTAAAAACTCACTGATCCCATGCACACCAGCAAGTGCCTGACTGGGAAATTCTGCAGAGTTCCTCGGTGGAACCCTGGAATGAGCCACATGTGAAGAAGTTGTGACTTTCAGTTACCCTAGCAGTAAGCCACGTGGGATTGCAGTCAGCCCTTGCAAATGCAGGTGCATTCAGAAGCTGTCTGTGATAGGGAACAGCATCTGGAATATCCTGAGGTTCATCCACTATTGCCGCTCCATCAGGGTCTGGTGGGTCATGCTTCTGGCCAGTGCTTGTCATTGTTGTACTCTGTGCCATTAACCTGTGTGGCACCAGCTGGCTACAGTAAAACATTCAACTGCATGAAGACAGTGCGCATTGTTCAGGTAGTACAATCATTGCCCAGACTCAGCAGATATTGCCCAGGTACTATAATCATTGTATGTGCCCTTTCCCACATACAATATCAGTTTCCCTTTACAAAGCTGGCAGCACTAACACTGCACACTTGCCTTGGCATCTCATATCTGGCAGAAATCATTTTCAATCCCTCCAGGTCTCCCTGGTCTGTCACAAACCTTCAGCTGAGTGGACAGATTTTCCTGTCATTGGAATATTGCCCACCACAGACTGGGCTCCTGAAGGATTGTATCCTTTATGTCTGTATTGAATGTTCAGAATCACCGGGTACCATCAGCCCATAATGCATTGTAGCTCCATGACTGCATGGGATCTGACTAGAGGATAAGGCCATAAGAACTAGACCCTACTACCCTAATACATGACTGGTTCATTGGATGAAGATGGTTCCCAATCCAATGAGCTCATGACTAATTGATTACTCTTTCCGTTAGGCAGTTTGGGTGCTGGTTTCTGTCAAGATGTTGAGATTTACCTCATTGTAAGAACCAACAGGTTAAACCTTTCTCCTCTCACTCACAATGATTGCTCCCAGCACTTTTACCTATATAGCCACCTCAGACATGTGCCTCTTAAAGCTTCTCTTTGCATTCAAGACTCCTCACCTCCACCCAGCTGTTTATACAGAACCCATTCATCTTTACAGTGACTTTGTAACACTTGCTACTGAATCCATAGTGATTGAGGCCCAATGCTCCTCCAGTCCCATATCCTCCCATTCTGGAAGCTACTACGCTCTCACTTTCTTTGACGTCACTGCACCACAGCGTACTTCATTGCCCATGACCCTGCAACACTGACAACATCAAACTCCTCCCGTGTTGGTTGTCATTGCCTTGATTGTGCAGGACCAAGAGGCTGCCACTGTAATGACAAGACTTGCTACACCCAGCTCTATGTGACATGCCCCATGCCCCATCCCAATACAGGAGAAAGTGAGGACTGCAGCAGATGCTGGAGATCAGAGCTGAAAATGTGTTGCTGGAAAAGTGCAGCAGGTCAGGCAGCATCCAAGGAGCAGGAGAATCGACATTTTGGGCATGATTCCTAAAGAAGGGCTCATGCCCGAAATGTCGATTCTCCTGCTCATTGGATGCTGCCTGACCTGCTGCGCTTTTCCAGCAACACATTTTCAGCACCATCCCAATACAACCAGGCCAGGCCAGGTCAGGATCTCACTGCAAAGTTCACACATACACACCTGCTCAAACAAAACCCTGCACTCCATCCACCTTTCCCCACTGACCCTCCTTTCCTTAGCCACTTTCATATTAAAGTGGAGACATGACTTCACAACTCCATTAAATCCCGATTTGCAGCTGCCTATCATGGAACAAGCAGTATTTGAAAGATGCTAAATTTGCCAGGACCATACGTTGTAACGAATGGGCATCTGTAGGAGCAGCATTCCTGACTCAGTGGGGGTTACTTGGGAGCAAACACGGAATCCGATGAGGCGTGCTTTCACTTCGATACAAATCTCAGTGGTTCGACTTCCAGGCACTTACAGTTGGATAGTTCAACCATTAACAGCAGAAAAATTGCTTGTAAAAATTTCTCCGACAGTCGAGTTGCAGAAATTTTGAGTTTGGACCAAATGACTTCACATGATCAGGTTTCTTAATTAGTGTCCCTAAACCTGGATGATTCAGCACAAAGATTCTCACTGGGGTACAGGGTCCCACAGACACTGACTCTCACTGGGGTACAGTCCCACACACACTGACCCTCACTGGGGTACAGTCCCACACACACACTGACTCTTACTGGGGTACAGGGTCCCACAGACACTGACTCTCACTGGGGTACAGTCCCCCACACACTGACCCTCACTGGGGTACAGTCCCCCACACACTGACCCTCACTGGGGTACAGTCCCCCACACACACTGACCCTCACTGGGGTACAGTCCCCCACACACACTGACCCTCACTGGGGTACTGCTCCCACACACACTGACCCTCACTGGGGTACTGCTCCCACACACACTGACCCTCACTGGGGTACAGTCCCACACACACTGACTCTCACTGGGGTACAGTCCCCCACACACACTGACCCTCACTGGGGTACAGTCCCCCACACACACTGGCTCTCACTGGGGTACTGCTCCCACACACACTGACCCTCACTGGGGTACAGTCCCACACACACTGACTCTCACTGGGGTACAGTCCCCCACACACACTGACCCTCACTGGGGTACAGTCCCATACACACTGACCCTCACTGGGGTACAGTCCCACACACACTGACTCTCACTGGGGTACAGTCCCACACACACACTGACTCTTACTGGGGTACTGCTCCCACACACACTGACCCTCACTGGGATACAGTTCACACACACACTGACTCTCACTGGGGTACAGTCCATAAGACCATAAGACATAGGAGTGGAAGTAAGGCCATTCGGCCCATCGAGTCCACTCCGCCATTCAATCATGGCTGATGGGCATTTAAACTCCACTTACCAGCATTCTCCCCGTAGCCCTTAATTCCTCGAGACAACAAGAATCTATCAATCTCTACCTTGAAGACATTTAGTGTCCCGGCCTCCACTGCACTCTGCGGCAATGAATTCCACAGGCCCACCACCCTCCGGCTGAAGAAATGTCTCCGCATTTCTGTTCTGAATTGACCCCCTCTAATTCTAAGGCTGTGTCCACGGGTCCTAGTCTCCTCGCTTAATGGAAACAATTTCCTAGCGTCCACCCTTTCCAAGCCATGTATTATCTTGTAAGTCTCTATTAAGTCTCCCCTTAATCTAAACTCCAATGAATACAATCCCAGGATCCTCAGCCGTTCCTCATATGTTAGACCTACCATTCCAGGTCCCCCACACACTGACTCTCACTGGGGTACAACTCCCACACACTGACCTTCACTGGAGTATGGTCTGTATCTTACTCATTTTTGATGCCTTCACTAACAAGTCAGCCATCTTTTTCCACCAGAATTTGCTGCTGACTACAACTGGAATCTAATTCTCACTGTTAAATGGCTCAAAACTTATGGGAAAGTGAAAATGATATTTTACACCTGTTTGTATTCAAAGAAATCAAGCACAGAAATGAAGATCTGAAATGGGAAATGCCTGCTAAGCTTTAGCAACTGTCCTTGATAGACTGAACTTAAAGGGCCTATTATTAATCATGAACATGTATTAATTCCTTGTCTTATCACCATGCTCTCGTCTCTGTTTCTTTTCCTCTTCCATGACCTTCAGCCGATTATACAGATAATCTCTAACAGTGGATGAGAAATCAAAATATAATGGAATTCTGAAGAAATGCACATTTTATTAACTGTAGTATTCCACAAGACTCACAGCCTTTTACCTCCATTCAGAATTAAAGCTAATGTTGTCAGTGTTAATCACAAGGTCAAATCAAAAATAATTTTTGAATGAGAAAAGAAATAATGTCCTTTTCCAAACTGCTACAACCCCAGCAGACCATGCAAAGGGTGTACATATCTCAGCTGGCAGACCAGGATTCTCGGTCTCTGCTTCCTGCTCTGGGACTTCATCACCAAGTATCTGAACATTAAACCAAATATCTTGTTGTTCTGGAATGCAGACGTAAATGTGAATGATCACAAAAACCTAAAATTACCACCGCCACAAACAACATCCTGGAAAAGTCCATCAGTTAAAGCAAGAGTTCAGGCTGAAAGAAGTAAGATGATTCCCAATGAGAGCCAGGTCCATGTTACATAGGAATTTTAGCTGCTCAGTGAGGCAGGAGGAAGACTGGAAGCAATAAAGTAACTGGTGATTTGATAGTTAGGGGCTGGCCTGTCTGCAGCTGTAGAAATGAATCCAGGATGGTGTGTCTCCTCACTGCAGGTAGAGTCAGGGGTATCATAGAGTCACAGAGTGATACAGGCCTTCAGCCCACCATGTCTATGCTGACCAAACAAACACCAAACTACACAAATCCCATTTACCTGTACTTGGTCGATAGCCCACTGTGCCCTGGCATTATTACTGCTCATCCAAATGCTTCTTAAATGTTGTCAGCGTACCTGCCTCCACCAACCACTCAGGCAGGACATTCTCTATTTTTTAACCATTCTCTGGGTCGAAAACATTTTCCTCAGGTCTCCTCTAAACTACTTACACCGCACCTTAAATGTTGCCCTCTAATTTTAGACAAGTTTGCCATTTGGAAGAAATTTTCACGATCTAATCCGTCAAGCACCTCAAAAATTTGCATACCTCAATCAGATCCTGCCTCATTCTCCTCTGCTCCAGGGAAAACAAACCCAGCCTCTCCAGTCTCTCCTTACAACTGAGACTTTCCATCACAGGCAACATCCTGGTGAATCTCTGCTGCACTCTCTCCAATGTAATCATATCCTTCCAATCGTGTGGCAACCAGAACTGCTCATAGTATTCCACCTGTGGGCTAATTAATGAGTTATAAAGTTGTAACAAGACTTCCCTGCTCCTATATTCTAAGCCTGATGAATGAAGACACGCATCCTATATACCTTCGACATTGCCCTGTCTACCTGCTGACACCTTCAGGAACCTGGGGACCTGTACACTAAAATCCATAAGACCATAAGACAAAGGAGCAGATATTAGGCCATTTGACCCATTGACCCATTCAATCATGCCTGACAAGGTTTTCAACCCTATTTTCCCATGTTCTTGCCATAACCTTTGATTCCCCTTGACGATCAAGAACTTATCTATCACTGTCTTAAATATACTCACCAACCTGGCCTTCACATCCTTCTATGGCAGTAATTCCAAGGTTCACTACTCTCTGGCTGAAGAGCCTTCTCCTCATCTCCGTTCTAAAAGGTCTTCTGTTTAATCTAAGGCTGTGCCCTCGCATCCTCGTCTCTCCTGCAAACGGAAACATCTTCCCAACATCCACTCTGTCCAGACTATTCATTATTCTGTAAGTTTCAGTTAGATTCCCCGCTCATCCTTCTAAATTCTAATGAGTATAGACCCAAAGTCCTCAAATGGTCCTCATATTGTAAGCCTTTCATTCTTTCTCTGAACCTGCTTCCTGAGGTATGGGACCCAAAACTGCTCACAACACTCCAAATGTGATCTGACCAGAGCCTTATAAAGCCTCAGAAGTATATGCCTGCTTTTATATTCTACTCCTCTGGAAATAAATGCCAACATTGTATTTACCTTCCTAACCATTGACTCTACCTGCAAGTTAACCTTAAGAGAATCCTTGTCTAAGACTCCCAAGTCACTTTACACTTCAGATTTCTGAATTTTCCTCCCATTTAGAAAATAGTCTATGCCTCTATTTTCCCTTCCAAAATGCATAACCTCGCATTTTCCCACACTGTACTCCATCTGCCAATTCTTTGCCCACTCTATTAACCTGAAGGAGCCTCCCCACCTCTTCAACACTATCTGTCCTTCCACCTATTTTTAAAATCATCTGTAAACACAGCCAAATTTCCCTCACTTTGTTCTTCTAGTTCATCAATGAATAAAATGAAAAGCTGTGATCCCGGTCCTGAGCCTTGCAGAACACCTCTTGTCACTGGCTGCCATCCTAAGAAGGATCCTTTTATCCCCGCTCTCTGCTTTCTGCCAGACAGCCAGGCTTCTATCCATGCTGGCATCTTGCCTCCAACACCATTATCTTACTCAGCTGCCTCCCGTTTGACACCTAATCAAAGGCCTTCTGGAAGTTCAAGTAGATAACATCCATTGGCTCTCCTTGGTCTAAGCTGCTCATTACCACCTCAAAAGAATTTGTCAGGCATGGCCTTCCCTTGATGACGCCATGCTGAGTTTGCCCTATTTTACTGTGCACTTCCAAGTATTCAGAAATCTCATCCTTCATAATGGAATCCAAATCTTACCAACAATCAAGGTCAGTCTAATCAGCCTCTAATTTTCCATCTTTTGTCTTACAGGTCGTTCTGCTATAAAGTGTGTTTCATTCATGCAAATTCACTATAACCATAGGACATAGGAGTGGAAGAAAGGCCATTCAGCACATTGAGTCCACTCCACCATTCAATCATGGCTGATGGGCATTTCAATACCACTTACCCACACCCTTCCTGTAGCCCTTTATTCCTTGTGAAATCAAAAATTGATCAATCTCTGCCTTGAAGACATTTAATGTGCCGGCCTCCATTGCGCTCCATGGCAATGAATTCCACAGGCCCACCACCCTCTGGCTGAAGAAATGTTGTGATTGAGGAATTGGAGATACTGTTTCTAAAGCATGAACTTTCAAAGCGTGTCCTAGCAATAATGCAATTAGGACCCCATTAGTTTAAATGGTGCTGGTATTACATGATTTTCTTATAACACGGGATTGTATGAGAAGAGAACGACCATGTTATAGCAGAATCGACTGTACTTCCATCTTAAAAAGGGGGTTACATTAGTGATTTTCCAATCCTCTGGGACCCTCCCTGACACTAGTGATTCCTGAAAGATCACCACTAAAGATCTCCTCAGCTACCTCCTTCAGAACTCTGAGGTGTAGTCCATTTGGTCCAGGTTATTTATCCACCTTCAGACATTTCAGTTTTCTATCACCTTCTCCTTGGTAATGGCCACCATACCCACCTAGGCACCAACCCCACCCACCTCCCACAACTCTCTTGAATGTTTGGGATGTTACTCGTGTCTTCCACTGTGAAGACTGACACACAAAGTACTTGTTCAGTTCTTCCACCATTTCTTTTTTCCTATTGCCATTTCTCCAGCATCATTTTCCAGTAGCCCAATGTCTCTGTTTTGCCCTTTATACACCTAAAGAAACTCCTACAGTATTCCTTTATATTACTGGCTAGCTTATCTTCATATTCAATCTTCTCCTTCCTTTTTTTTTTGTTGCCCTCTGTTGCTCTTTGTAAGTTTCCCAATCCTCTGATTTCCCACTGCCCTTTGCCACATTATATGCTTTCTCTTTTGCTTAAAATCTGATTGAAGATTTGTAGCTCGGGTATCCGTTGTTGTGGTTCTGCTCGCCGAGCTGGAAGTTTTTGCTGCAAACGTTTCGTTCCCTGGCTAGGGAACATCATCAGTGCTGTTGGAGCCTCGTGTGAAGCGCTGCTTTGATGTTTCTTCCGGTATTTATATTGGTTTGTTCTTGCCGCTTCCAGGTGTCAGTTTCAGCTGCAGTGATTTGTATATGGGGTCCAGGTCGTTGTGTCTGTTGATGGATGTTCTTGCCGTTTCCGGGTGTCAGTTTCAGCTGTAGTGGTTTGTATATGGGGTCCAGGTCAATGTGTCTGTTGATGGAGTTTGGGGATGAATGCCATGCTTCTAGGAATTCTCTGGCTGTTCTCTGTCTGGCTTGTCCTATGATAGTGGTGTTTTCCCAGTCAAATTCATGTTGCTGGTTGTCTGAGTGTATGGCTACTAGAGATAGCTGGTCGTGTCGTTTTGTGGCTAGCTGATGTTCATGGATGTGGATTGTTAGCTGTCTTCCTGTTTGTCCTATATAGTGTTTTGTGCAGTCCTTGCATGGTATTTTGTAAACTACGTTAGTTTGGCTCATGCTGGGTATTGGGTCCTTTGTTCTAGTGAGTTGTTGTCTGAGCGTGGATGTTGGCTTGTGTGCTGTTATGAGTCCTAAGGGTCGCAGTAGTCTGGCTGTCAGTTCTCTTTTACTTTTATGCTATCCCTGACTTCCCTGTGAGGCCATGGTAGCCTCATCCTCTCTGTACCAGGCTTCTTTTTATTCGGGATGAATCTCTGCTGTGTCTCTTGAATTACTCCCAGAAACTCCTGCCATTGCTGTTCCATTATCTTTCCTGCAAGGGTCCTCTCCCAGTCAGTTCTACCCAACTCCTCCCTCATGCCTCTATAGTTGCCTTTATTCAGCTGTATTACCGTTACCTTTGATTTTATCTTCTCCTTCTCCAATTGCTGAGTATGTTCAATCATATTATGATCACTGCCTCCTAAGGGTTCCTTCACCTTACCCTCCCTGATCAAGTCTGCCTCGTTGTCCAACACTAAATCCAGTATTGCCTGTTCCTAGTGAGTTCCACCACAAGCTGCTCCAAAAGCCATTTCATAGACATCCCACAAATTCCTTTTCCTGCAATGTACTACCAACCTGATTTTCCAACTCTACCTGCATATTGAAACCCCCCATGATCACTTCCATGTCTTTTCTATTTCCTGGTATATCTTGTGCCCCATGTCCTGATTACAGTTTGGAAGCCTGTACATAACTGCTTTTTTTTTATCTTGATGGTTCCTCAAACCTATCTCTTCAAATTCTATATCATCTGAAACGTCTGGAAATGAACCTTCCAGTTCAGCGAGCAAACCTATATCCAAAGTTGAGGATCTTGTGATGCACTGGAAGGGCAATTATCTCTCCCCCAAAGCTCTGAGTCTGATTACCATCTCAGGACTTGATGGTCACAGGAGCAGTCATAACAGACCAAATGCATTGATTTTCAATCTCTAAATCCCTCTGATCAGCCAGAATAGTCTGGGAGCTGCCCCACATTAGAAATCTCCATGCACAGACTCTTGCCAACAGCAAACGTAATCATTATTCTGAGGGTATACAATACACACACATAAACTACCGGAGCTCTTTCCTTCAGACAGCCAAATGTTGGTATGATGGGCTGATTGGACTCCTATACTGTAGCCTGTCTGCGATTCAGTACAATTGTATGTGCAATTATGTGAACTATACAGTGTTATCTTTGAAGCACATATCATATGCAGTTGTATTCCTTAAGCCAAGTCAATGCTTCTGTTGTGCATAAACTATTTGGGTGAATGCAGGAAAATCTCCTTGAGTCTTTACTGCATTTTGGGCTGCTGGGCATTTCTCTCTCAGTCAAAATTGCATGTATTTGATGGGGATCTGATTGACCAATAGTTAATTTCACAACTCTACTAAGAGCAGAATCCCACAGATTTGATACTCCTTAAAGATAATCTCTTTAACATCTAATTAAATTGTGAGTCTGTTATAAGGATACAGTTTCACTTAACTATGAATAACACAGCTGTGTATCACTTTCATTTCAAATGCAGTTTGTGACAGAGTCTCCCTTGGTCTGGAGCTAATCAACATTGATGACTTGTTGGAATCGGTGACTAGGTATCAGTTTGGTGGTGGTGGGCGGTGGGCAGTGGGGTGGGGGTGTGAGGATTTATGCAGTTCCTCATCACCTACTTTTCTCTCTCCTTTTATCTGTCACACCCAAGTCCAGATCCCCATTATCAGCTGCATTCCTCCTGGTCTGAAATTAATCTGGAGGAGTCCTGGTCAACCAATTGATACACATTGATTATTTTAATCACAAAATTGATTGAAATAAAAGTTCTCTTTGATTCGGGGTTGATTTTGAACATGTAATTAAATTCCAATTAGATTGCTTAGAAACAGACATAATATTAAGTGGATTGCAAACTACATCTTCACTCTCTGCAGCTTCCATCAAATATTTACAGCAATTAGTCTCTGTAAGCTTTTTTTTAATTTTAACCTCAATGAGCTATTAAAGATTCCAGTGGTTAGAGATCAAAAATGACACTGTTGCTTCAATTTATTCTAGACTGACTGACGACAGTAATTTCAAAGGTAAAGCCGGGTTGTGCAGCTCTTTGTGTTTCAGTAACATCGAAGCTGGAAAGCTCTGAGGAAACAAATGTTTTTGAAACTGCTGAGAACAGGGTCTGAGAAAACAGCAAATGCAATTTATTAAACTGCTCTGTCATTACAGTCTGTAGCAAAATCAGGGTCAGGACATTAGTGATGGAGGATCTCAGATTGGAAAAACAATGTGTGGATGTTTGGACAGAGCTAAGAATTAGAATGGGATATCAGACCTTGTTTAGAGTTATTTATAGGCCATATAATAGTGGTTCTGAGGGGGATGGTATGAATCAGACTAGAGAAACATCTAACATGGGCGAAGCTGTTTTCGTAGGTGACCTCAACCGGAATACCGACTGGGTAAATCAATGGAACACCAGCAGTGGAGGATGAGTTTGAGTGGATTAGGGATGGTTTTCTAGAGCAGCATATTGATGAGCCAAGTAGAGGCCATGCAATTTTAGATCTAATATTCTGCAATGAAAAAAGACTAATGAACAATCTTGTTGTAAAAGAGCTTTCAGAGATGAGTGAACACCACGTGATAGAATTTTACATTTTGTTTGAAAGTGAGATATTTCAATTTGAAGCAAGGATGTTAAATTTATGAGGATAAAAGGTAGCCATTTCAGACTGAGATAAGGATATATCTCTTCATGCAGAGGGTGGTCAACCTCTGACATTTGCTGTGATGGTGGAGGCCAGGTCACTGATTATGCTCAAGAAAGACAGATAAAATTTTCGCTATTAAAGGCATAGAGGGGGAATGAAGTGAAAGTGGTAATTTGATGTTGAGACAGTGGATCAGCCACGATGATAGTGAACAGTGGAACACGACCGAAAGATCAAATGGCCTCCTCTTGATCAGAGGTTTTCGATGTTTTCTGAAGGCATGAGCCACAAATTGCCTGAGGTAGTTGGGAAAATATATTTAAAAACATAACTGTACATGTGCAACAGATCATCTTTAAAGAACAATTACATGACTTACAGAAATTATATATTCCTTCAAGATCCAGGGTTTAGACTTTGCAGGCATCATAGAAAAAGTATGTTAAAGGGGTGGGGGAGTTGTATTACAGATTAAGGAGAATGTCATAGCTGCACTAAGAAAGAACATATTGGAAGATTCATCCAGCAAGGTCAAAAGGGTGGAAGCCAGGAATAATGAAAGTGCAAACACTGTGATGACCATATACTATAGGTCTCCCAACAGCCAGCAAGAGGTACATGAACAGATACTTAGGCAGTTCATAGAAAAATGTATAAACAACAGGGATATTGTAATAAAAACAACAAATGTTGGAGATCACAGCAAGTCAGACAGCCTCCATGGAGAGAGGGCACGCTAACATTTTCAGTCTCAATGAGACTTCATCAGCGTCATTTAGATTTGAAACATTAGCCTTCTCTCTCTCCAGGGATGCTGCCTGACCCACTGCGATGCTGCCCGACCCACTGCGATGCTGCCTGACCCACTGTGATGCTGCCTGACCCATTGCCTGACCCACTGTGATGCTGCCCGACCCATTGCCTGACCCACTGCGATGCTGCCTGACCCATTGCCTGACCCACTGCGATGCTGCCCGACCCACTGTGATGCTGCCTGACCCACTGTGATGCTGCCCGACCCATTGCCTGACCCACTGCGATGCTGCCCGACCCATTGCCTGACCCACTGTGATGCTGCCCGACCCACTGCGATGCTGCCCGACCCATTGCCTGACCCACTGCGATGCTGCCCGACCCACTGTGATGTTGCCCGACCCACTGTGATGTTGCCCGACCCACTGTGATGTTGCCCGACCCATTGCCTGACCCACTGCGATGCTGCCTGACCCATTGCCTGACCGACTGCGATGCTGCCTGACCCATTGCCTGACCCACTGTGATGCTGCCCGACCCACTGTGATGCTGCCCGACCCACTGTGATGCGGCCCGACCCATTGCCTGACCCACTGTGATGCTGCCTGACCCACTGTGATGCGGCCCGACCCATTGCCTGACCCACTGTGATGCTGCCTGACCCACTGTGATGCGGCCCGACCCTTGCCTGACCCACTGTGATGCTGCCTGACCCACTGCGATGCTGCCCAACCCACTGCGATGCTGCCCAACCCACTGCGATGCTGCCCGACCCACTGCGATGCTGCCCGACCCATTGCCTGACCCACTGCGATGCTGCCCGACCCACTGTGATGTTGCCCGACCCACTGTGATGTTGCCCGACCCACTGTGATGCTGCCCGACCCATTGCCTGACCCACTGTGATGTTGCCCGACCCACTGTGATGTTGCCCGACCCACTGCGATGCTGCCTGACCCATTGCCTGACCGACTGCGATGCTGCCCGACCCACTGTGATGTTGCCCGACCCACTGTGATGCTGCCTGACCCACTGTGATGCGGCCCGACCCTTGCCTGACCCACTGTGATGCTGCCTGACCCACTGTGATGCGGCCCGACCCTTGCCTGACCCACTGAGATGCTGCCTGACCCACTGCGATGCTGCCCGACCCACTGTGATGCTGCCCGACCCACTGTGATGTTGCCCGACCCACTGTGATGCGGCCCGACCCTTGCCTGACCCACTGCGATGCTACCTGACCCATTGCCTGACCCACTGTGATGCTGCCTGACCCACTGTGATGCTGCCTGACCCACTGTGATGCGGCCCGACCCTTGCCTGACCCACTGTGATGCTGCCTGACCCACTGCGATGCTGCCCGACCCACTTCGATGCTGCCCAACCCACTTCGATGCTGCCCAACCCACTGCGATGCTGCCCGACCCACTTCGATGCTGCCCAACCCACTGCGATGCTGCCCGACCCACTTCGATGCTGCCCAACCCACTGCGATGCTGCCCAACCCACTGTGATGCTGCCTGACCCACTGCGATGCTGCCTGACCCATTGCCTGACCCACTGTGATGCGGCCCGACCCTTGCCTGACCCACTGCGATGCTGCCCGACCCACTGCGATGCTGCCTGACCCACTGCGATGCTGCCTGACCCACTGCGATGCGGCCCGACCCTTGCCTGACCCACTGCGATGCTGCCTGACCCATTGCCTGACCCACTGCGATGCTGCCCGACCCACTGCGATGCTGCCCGACCCACTGTGATGCGGCCCGACCCTTGCCTGACCCACTGTGATGCGGCCTGACCCATTGCCTGACCCACTGTGATGCGGCCCGACCCTTGCCTGACCCACTGTGATGCGGCCTGACCCATTGCCTGACCCACTGTGATGCGGCCCGACCATTGCCTGACCCACTGTGATCGCCAGTGTTTGTTGTTTTCAGTACAGTTTCCAGCTTCTGCAGTAATTTGTTCCTGGGTTGTTGTAATGGGTGACTTTAACTTTCTAAGTGCCAGGGGCTTACATGGGGAAGAAAGTGTTAGTTGCATCCAGAAAAGTTCCTGAAACAATATGTAGATAGTCCAACTTGGGAAGAGGCCATATCACACCTTGTTCTGGAGAATGAGCCTGGCTAGGTGATCGATGTTTCAGTGGGGGAGCATTCTGGGAACAGTGATCATCATTCCCCCATATGTTTTAAGATAGTGATGGATAAGGATAAGACTGGTCTTTGGATGAAAATGCTAAATTGAGGGAAGAATAATTCCAATAGTAAGAAGAAATTGGATTGGGGCTGCTGTTTAAAGGTAAATCCACATCTGACAATGAGGGGCCTTTTACGGCTAGCTGATCAGAGTTCAGGACCAGCAGGTTCCTGTGAAGATAAAAGATAAAGATTTGGGAACCTTGGATAACAAGAGATATTGAAAGCTTTGTCAAAAAGAAAAAGGAAGAATATGCATAAATAAGGTTTAGAAAAAATGAAATAAAACAGCGCCCTTGACTGAATATGAAGGAAGCAGAAAAGAACTTAAACAGGAATTAGGGGTGCTAAACTGGCCATGAAGTGTCCTTGGTAAGTCAGATTAAAGGTGAACCCCACCACATTTTCCACATATTAGATTAGATTACTTACAGTGTGGAAACAGGCCCTTCGGCCCAACAAGTCCACACTGACCCGCCGAAGCGCAACCCACCCAGTCCCCTACCTTTACCTCTTCACCTAACACTACGGGCAATTTAACGTGGCCAATTCATCTAACCGGAGGAAATCCATGCAGACACGGTGAGAATGTGCAAACTCCACACAGTCAATCTCCTGTTATTAGGAGCAAGAGGATAGCGAGGGAAAGGGTAGCCAATCCTCCCACTTCCTCCAAACTAAAGGAGTTGCCATAGGCACCCGCATGGGCCCCAGCTATGCCTGTCTCTTCGTAGGATATGTGGAACAGTCCATCTTCCGCAACTACACTGGCACCACCCCCCACCTTTTCCTCCGCTACATCGATGACTGTATCGGCGCTGCCTCGTGCTCCCACGAGGAGGTTGAACAGTTCATCAACTTTACCAACACCTTCCATCCCAACCTCAAATTCACCTGGACTGTCTCAGACTCCTCCCTTCCCTCCCTAGACCTTTCCATTTCTATCTCGGGCGACCGACTCAACACAGACATCTACTATAAACTGACTGACTCCCACAGCTACCTGGACTACACCTCCTCCCACCCTGCCCCCTGTAAAAACGCCATCCCATATTCCCAATTCCTTCGTCTCCGCCGCATCTGCTCCCAGGAGGACCAGTTCCAACACCGTACAGCCCAGATGGCCTCCTTCTTCATGGAACGCAGATTCCCCCCAGACGTGATCGACAATGCCCTCCACCACATCTCCTCCACTTCCCGCTCCTCCGCCCTTGAGCCCCGCCCCTCCAATCACCACCAAGACAGAACCCCACTGGTTCTCACCTACCACCCCACCAACCTCCGTATACAACGTATCATCCGCCGTCATTTCAGCCAACTCCAAACGGACCCCACCACCAGGGATATATTTCCCTCCCCTCCCCTAACAGCGTTCCGCAAAGACCACTCCCTTCGAGACTCCCTCGTCAGGTCCACACCCCCCACCAACCCAACCTCCACTCCCGGCACCTTCCCCTGCAACCGCAGGAAATGCAAAACTTGCGCCCACACCTCCTCCCTTACTTCTCTCCAAGGCCCCAAGGGATCCTTCCATATCCGCCACAAATTCACCTGCACCTCCACACACATCATCTATTGCATCCGCGGCACCCGATGTGGCCTCCACTATATTGGGGAGACAGGCCGCCTACTTGCGGAATGCTTCAGAGAACACCTCTGGGACGCCTGGCCCAACCAACCCAACCACCCCATGGCTCAACACTTTAACTCTCCCTCCCACTCCACCGAGGACATGCAGGTCCTTGGCCTCCTCCATTGGCAGAACATAACAACACGACGGTTGGAGGAAGAGCGCCTCATCTTCCGCCTGGGAACCCTCCAACCACAAGGGATGAACTCAGATTTCTCCAGTTTCCTCATTTCCCCTCCCCCCACCTTGTCTCAGTCGATTCCCTCGAACTCAGCACCGCCCTCCTAACCTGCAATCTTCTTCCTGACCTCTCTGCCCCCACCCCACCCCGGCCTATCACCCTCACCTTGACCTCCTTCCACCTATCGCATCTCCATCGCCCCTCCCCCAAGTCCCTCCTCCCTACCTTTTATCTGAGCCTGCCTGGCACACTCTCCTCATTCCTGATGAAGGGCTCTGGCCCGAAACGTCAAATTTCCTGTTCCTTGGATGCTGCCTGACCTGCTGCGCTTTAACCAGCAACACATTTTCAGCTCTGATCTCCAGCATTTGCAGACCTCACTTTTTACTAGGTCCACTCAAGGACAAAGGAGGGAATTTATGTGCGAAACCCTGAAGTGGGTGAAGTTCTAAATGAGAATTTCACTCCAATATCCACCAAGGAAAAGGACATGGATGATGGCGATGTTAGGGAGGGAAATGCTGGTATTCTAGGGCATGGCAATATAAAGAAGGTGGAATTGTTGGGTGTTTTGAAAATCATTAAGGTAAATAAATCTCTAAGTCCTGATGGGACCCATCTCAGGATGCTCAGGCATGCAAGGGAGGAGATTGCTGGGACCGTGACAGCAACAGGTGAGGTTTGAGAAGACTGAAGAATAACCAATGTTGTTCCTTTGTGTAAGCAGGGCAACAGAGATAATTCAGGAAATTACAGGCCAGTGAGCCTTACGTCAGTGGTAGGGAAATTATTGGAGAAGTTTCTTTGGGACAGGATTTACTCACATTTGGTAAAAAAAAAGATGGATTATGGATAGTTTGCAGGGTTTTGTGTAGGGGAGGATTTTTTTTAAAAAGAAAAAGATGATTGCTGAAGGTAGGACTATGGATATTGTCTACATGGACTTTACTGAGGCATCTGACAAGGTCCCTCACCAGAGGCTGGATCAGATGGAATCCTTTTGAATTGATAAGTCGGATGCCAAATCATCATGGAAAGCAGTAGGCTGTCGTGGAGAACTGTTTTTCTGGTTGAAAGTTTGTGACCATTGGAGTTCAGCATGGATCTGTGCTGATACCTCCGTAGTTTGCCAGGATTGGTGAGTCACTGATTTGAGCTTTTATATTTGAAGTCAGAGAGCAGACGTTTCTGGGAAAGGAGGGTCTTATTTTTATTTCCGTCTAGCTATAAAAGTCAGTGTCTTCTCAACCCGAGACCCTACCATTGTAGGGCCTCCCACCCAACTGCCTCCTCTAACCTTAAAGACTAGGGACAAATCAGCTAATCGTCTCTTCTTTTTTACTTTGTGACTAGGGGACTAGCAGGGATGGCAGTGCAGGGAGAGCAATGTTCCTCCTGCAGGATGTTTGAGGTGAGGGACGCCATTAGTGTCCCATCCAAGTACATCTGCAGGAAGTGCATCCAACTCTCGCTCCTCCAAGACCGTGTTAGGGAACTGGAGCGGGAGCTGGATGAACTTCGGATCATTCGGGCGGCAGAGGCTGTGATAGATAAGAATTACAGGGAAGTAGTTACTCCTAGGCATGAAGAAAGCTGGGTGACTGTTCAAAGTGGGAAAAAACAGTCAGTCAGTGGAGGGATCCCCTGTGGTCATTCCCCTGAAAAACATGTATAACTTTCTGGATACTGTTGAGGGGGATGACTTATCAGAGGTATGCAGTGGGGTCCAGGTCTCTGGCACAAAGCCTGTCCCTATTGCACAGAAGGGAAGGAGGGAAAGCAGGAGAGTGTTAGTCATTGGGGACTCAATAGTTAGAGGCTCAGATAGAAGCTTTGTTGGAAACAAACGAGAATCACAGTTGGTGTGTTGCTTCCCAGATGCCAGGATCCGTGAAGTCTCGGATGATATCTTTGGGGTCCTGAAGGGAGAGGGTGACCAGCCTCAAGTCGAGGTCCATGTCGGTACAAACAACATAGGTAGAAAGATGGATCGGGGATGGAAGGCAGGATTTCAGGGAGCTTGGATGGAAGCTGAGAGCTAGAACAAACAGAGTTGTTATCTCGGGCTTGTTACCCGTGCCACGTGATAGTGAGGCAAGGAATAGGGAGAGATATCAGCTGAACACATGGCTGCAAGGATGGTGCAGGAGGGAGGGTTTCAGGTTTTTGGATAATTGGGGCTCATTCTGGGCAAGGTGGGACCTGTACAAACAGGACGGTCTTCTCTTGAACCAGAGGGGTACTAATATTCCGGGTGGGAAATCTGCTGGGTTTAAACTAGCTCAGCAGGGGGTTAGAAACCTGCGGTGCAGTTGCCATGCACAGGAGGATGAGAGTAGGGAGGATAGAGACAGGATTTCAGGGCCACAGGAATATGCTGGCAGACAGCAAGCTGGTTTGAGATGTGTCTACTTCAATGCCAGACGTATCAGAAATAAGGTAGGTGAGCCTGCAGCATGGATAGGTCCCTGGGACTTCGATGTTGTGGCCATTTTGGAGACATGAATAGAGCAGGGTGAGGAATGGATGTTGCAGGTTCCAGGGTTTAAATCTTCCATTAAGAATAGGCAAGGCGGTAAAAGAAGGGGAGGTGTGGCCTTGTTAGTCAAGGATAGCATAATGGTAGCTGAGAGAACTTTTGACGAGGACTCGTCTACTGAGGTAGTGTGGGCTGAGGTTAGAAACAGGAGAGGAGAGGTCACACTGCTTGGAGTATTTTATAGGCCTCCGCAGAATTCCAGGGAGGTGGAAGAGAAGATTAGCAAAACTATTTTGGGTAAGAGTGAAAGAAACAGGGTGGTCATTATGGGGGACACTGAATGGAAATGCTATAACTCTAGTACGTCGGATGGATCAGTTTTTGTCCAATGTGTACAGGAGGGTTTCCTGACACAGTATGTCGAAGGGCGGACAAGAGGGGAGGCCACACTGGATCTACTGCTTGGTAATGAACCAGGCCAGGTGTTTGATTTAGTGGCAGGTGAGCACTTTGGAGAGAATGGCCATAATGCAGTTACGTTCAGTTTAGTGATGGAAAGGGTACATGCCACAGGTCAAGAGTTATCGATGGGGCAAGGGCAATTATAATGCGATTAGGCAAGAATTAGGATGCATAGAATGGGGTAGCAAAATGCAGGGGATGCAGACAATGGAAGTGTGGGGCTGGATTAAGGAACAGATATTGTGTCCTTGATAGGTATGTCCCTGTCAGGCAGGGAGGAAGTGATAAGGTAGGGGAGCCGAGGTTTACTACAGAAATTGCATCTCTTGTTAAACAGAAGAAGGAGGAGGCTTATGTGTTGATGAGGCAAGATGGTTCAGATGGGGAGATGGAGAGTTACAGATCAGCTAGGAAGGATTTAAAGCGAGAGTTAAGAGGGTTTCATTCGTAGAGCCACAATATCGTGCTGCAACTATACAAAACACTGGTGCGGCCACACTTGGAATATTGTGTACAGTTCTGGTCGTCATATTACAGGAAGGATGTGGAAGCATTGGGAAAGGTACAGAGGAGATTTACCAGGATGTTGCCTGGTCTGGAGGGAATGTCTTATGAGGAAAGGCTGAGAGACTTGGGTCTGTTCTCATTGGAAAGAAGGCGGCTAAGGGGGATTTAATAGAGACATACAAGATGATCACAGGATTAGATAGGGTAGACAGTAAAAGTCTTTTTTATGAAGATGATGACATCAGCATGTACGAGGGGCATAACTACAAATTGAGGGGTGATAGATTTAAGACAAACATCAGAGGCAGGTTCTTTACTCAGAGAGTGGTAAGGGCGTGGAATGCCCTACCTGCCAATGTAGTTAACTCAGCCACATTAGGGAGATTTAAACAATCCTTAGATAAGCACATGGATGATGATGGGATAGTGTAGGGGGACGAGCTGAGAATAGTTCACAGTCGGCGCAACATCGAGGGCCTGTTCTGCACTGTATTGTTCTATAAATATGAATGAAAATACAGGTGTCTGATTTGTAAGTTACCAGACAACATGAAACTGTGAATGGTAAGGAACATTGTCAAAGGATACAAGAGGACAAACATCAGTTGGAAATATGGATGGAGAAATGGCAGATGGAATTTAATCTGAACAAGTGTAAAGTGATTCTTTTTGTAAGGTAAAATGCAAGATAAAAGTATACAGAGCTTCGGAGCATTGATATACAGAAGGATCTTACATGGCAAGTGCATAGCTCCCCGAAAGTGGTCCAGGAAATGGCTGATGGAATTCAACGTGAGCAAATGTGAGGTTTGGCACTTTGGCAAAAAGGATAAAAGCATGGACTACTTTCCAAATGGTGAGAAAATTCATAAAGCCAAAATACAATGGGATCTGGGAGTGCCAGTCGAGGATTCTCTAAAGGTAAACATGCAGGTTGAGTCCGTGATTAAGAAAGCGAATGCAATGTTGTCACTTATCTCAAGAGGGTTGGAATATAAAAGCACCGTTGTGCTACTGAGACTTTATAAAGTTCTGGTTAGGCCCCATTTGGAGTACTGTGTCTAGTTTTGGTCCCCACACCTCAGGAAGGACATGCTGGCACTGGAGCGTGTCCAGCGGAGATTCACACGGATGATCCCTGGAATGGCAGGTCTAACATATGAGGAACGGCTGAGGATCCTGGGATTGTATTCATTGGAGTTTAGAAGATTAAGGGGAGACTTAATAGAGACGTACAAGATAATACATGGCTTGGAAAGGGTGGACGCTAGGAAATTGTTTCCATTAGGCGAGGAGACTAGGACCCGTGGACACAGCCTTAAAATTAGAGAGGGTCAATTCAGAACAGAAATGCGGAGACATTTCTTCAGCCAGAGGGTGGTGGGCCTGTGGAATTCATTGCCGCAGAGTGCAGTGGAGGCCGGGACGCTAAATGTCTTCAAGGCAGAGATTGATAGATTCTTGTTGTCTCGAGGAATTAAGGGCTACGGGGAGAACGATGGTAAGTGGAGTTGAAATGCCCATCAGCCATGATTGAATGACGGAGTGGACTCGATGGGCTGAATGGCCTTACTTCCACTCCTATGTCTTATGGTCTTATAAGTGGTTAAGGTAGTCAAGAAGGTGCATGAGATGCTTGCCTTCATAGGTCACTCATTGATGATAAAAGTTAGCAAGTCATGTTGCATCTGTATAGAAACTTAGCCCGATCACATTTAGAGTACTGTATGCAGTTCTGATCACCACCCTAGGTGGAGGCTTTGGAGAAGTTGCAAAAGAAGATGTTGCCCTGACTGAAGCGCATTAGCTATTAGGAGAGATAACACAAACTTCAGAGAATCATGGAATTCCTACAGTGTGGAAGCTGGCCATTTGGCCATCAAGTTGTTGTCATGAAGGGCTTGTTTCAACACTGTAGGGATTCTACTATAGAAAGAATGAAATTTGCGTCAACTCTCTGAATGGCATCCCACACAGACCTACCCCTTTACCCTACCCCTGTAGCCCAGTACTTTCCATGGCTAACTCACTTAACCTCCACATCACTGGACACTATGGACAATTTAGCATGGCCAAACCACCTAACCTGCACATCTTTGGGCTGTGGAAGAAAATTGGAGCACCTGGAGGAAACCCACACAGACATGGTGACAATGTGCAAACTCCACACAGACAGTTGCCCAAGGGTGGAATCAAATCTGGGTCCCTGGCGCTGTGAGGCAGCAGTGCTGACCACGGATCATTGGATTGCATTGGAGCATTGGAGGCTGAGAGACAGTTAGGTATAAGTACAATATATGAAATTATGAGAGGCATGGATAAGGTATCATTGGAGTTGTTATCCCCAGCGTGAAAGTCTCAAATACTTGGGGTGGGGGGGGGGGGGGGGGGTGGGAGGAGATCATAGATTGAGAGGGGGAAAATTTAAAGGAGATGTATGAGATAAGTTTTTTCCAGGGAAGTGGTCGAAGCAGGTACAATTGTAACACTTAAGAGGCATTTGGACACATGCGACAGGCAGGGAATACAAAGATACAGACGATGTGCCGTGAGGTAGGATTCGTTTGGAATGGTATCATGGAGAGCTGTACTGTCAGTGGTGCCACTTTGGCAGAGACAAGTCACTGGGCTCGTAATCCAGAAACCCCAGTCCATGTTCGAGGGACATGGATTCAAATGCTGCCATAGCAGATGGCAAAGAGATTTTACATTTATCCATTTTCCAGTCCTCTGGGACGCTGCCTGATGATAGTTATTGGATAAAATTTCATTTCAACAAAAACCTGGAATCGAAAGCTACTGAATGGTCACCATGTAACCATTATTAATTGTCACAAAAACTCACCTGGTTTACTGATATCATTTAGGGAAAGCAATCAGCTATCCTTACTTGGTCTGGTTTACAAGTGACTCCAGACCCAGAGCAAAGTGGATGACTCTTAACTGCCCTGAATTAGCTAAGTCATTAATCAGTTCAAGGATAAAGAGGAATAGGCTACAAATGCCAACCTTGCCAGTGACAGCCATATTCCAGAAACATATTTGGCTTTCTTTCTCCCCAACTTCTTTTCTACATCCTGTTACCAACTTTACTCCCTTCAATTTGGGTCATTTCTGAAATTTTCCATCCTGCTGACAAACTCGTTTAAACCCACCCCAACAGCAGTGAAGGGCTTATGCCCGAAACAGCAAATCTCCTGTTCCTTGGATGCTGCCTGACCTGCTGCGCTTTTCCAGCAACACATTTTCAGCGCAGATGAGGATATCAGTCCCAGTCCTGTTAAGATGTAACTTGTCCTAGAACCTCTGCCAACACCTGATGCCCTCTCTCCTACACTGTATGTTCAACCAATCGGTCCTGCTGTTTTTAATGTTCACCAGCACGATACTAGGTATAATCCTTTAATTTCCTTGCCAAAAGCAACAGCAATTGCTGGAAAAACACAGCAGGTTTAGCAGCACCTGTAGAGAGAAAGCAGAGGTAACATTTTGGTTTCAATGACCTTTCGTCAGAACTGACTATAGCTAGGAAGAGGTTGGTATGTAACTGAAGATTGGATGGGGGTAGGGCAAGGAATAAACAACAGGTGGAGATGGTGCCCAGGGAGAGAGAACAATATTTGAGCAGATAAAGGAGTGGGTAACGGTCAGCTTGGGAGACTGAATGGGGATCATAATGGGTTGTGGTAGTTGCATATGTGATGACAAGGCCTGGTGTGTGGACTAGGGTAAGGGCATGTGAGAAGGTGCTCAGGCCTGACCTGAACATTATTGAACTCAATATTGTGTCCAGAAGGCTGTTGAGTTCCCAAGTGAAAAATAAGGTGTTGTCCTTCCAGCTTGTGCTTTGTTGGAGCACTGCAGTAAGCTCGAGATAGAGATGTTGATCAGAGGATATGGCGGTGTGTTTGGTTTGTAGACAGAATGTAGGTGTTCTGCAGAGTATTCACCCAGTCTACACTATGTCTCCCCAATATAGAAGAGACTACATTGTGAAACATCCTTTAGTATAATTGCCAATCTTTTCCTTGCTACAATCAGTTCTGAAGGAGGATCCCTAGACCTGAAAACTAAATTTGCTTTCTCTCCACAGCTGCTGCCAGACCTGAGTTTTTCCAGCAATTTCTGTTTTAGTTTCTGATTTCCAGCATCAGCGGTTCTTTTTTTTCCTATTTCTTTCCTAACTTTCTGAAAACTGCTCTCAGGAGTTCATTGCTCTTCCTGCTTGTGTCACTGGTACCAATGTGGGGGACCACACATAATGGCAGATTCTCCCCTCAACAAGGATGTCCTGCAGTCAAGATCAGAGTGTGCTGGAAAAGCGCAGCAGGTCAGACAGCATCCGAGGAGCAGGAAAATCAAAATTTCGGGCAAAAGCCCTTCATCAGGAATAAAGGATGTCCTGCAACCTGTCATGTAAACAGTGGAATTTTATACATATATTTAATATCATTCATTGCAAGTTTAGGTTTCTGCATTTTCAGTTAGTAACCAATGGCTTTTCTGTGTGTCTGTAGCTAATATTAATTTGTCAATATTTCTGTGGCCATGGTGAGTTCTCTTAAATCAGCTTTTGACATCTGTATTCAGAGTGGTTTGTATGCACACTAATGGATTTTTTTTCGTTTCTTTTGGATTGCATCATGACCCAGCAAGGTAAAATGCCTCAAAGCTTGTTAGAGATTCCTCATTTGGAGGTGCCTGTGTTGGACAGGGGCATACAAAGCTAAACATCACAACAGGTTATAGTCCAAAAGGTTTATTTGGAAGCACTAGTTTTTGGAACACTGCACAACCACCTGATGAAGGAACAACACTCGAAAAGCTAGTGCTTCCAAATAAACCTGTTGGACTATAACTTGGTGTTGTGTGATTTTCAGAGATTTCTGGAACTTGTGTTTTTTAAGCTTAATGGTAATACCAATGGGGATCGACACTTTCATTTCAGCTTTTACTTTGATTATTGGACAATCCTATGAAATCCTTGGAATATCATGGTGACATGGACCAGTGCTCCTGAGAATTGAAGGATGTAGTGAACTAGATTGCCTTAGAGCAAAGAGTTGGTGTTGGTTCAAGATCAGATATGTTGGGATAAAATCCTTAACAGGTTATGTAAAGCTGAGAAGGATGGAAACTTACGTGCAAAATAACTCCAGGAGAGATTATCACAGTTCTACTCTAAAAGCTGAAGTCACAAGTCACTTAAACTTACTGAGGTGATAGATACAGAGTTTCTAGAGTGTGTATTGTATGACAGGTGTTTTCAGTCCTGTACCAGGGGTGTGTTCTGAGTACTACTTGTGGGCGGCACAGTGGCTCAGTGGTTAGCACTGCTGCCTCACAGAGCCAGAGACCCGGGTTCAATTCCTGCCTCAGGCGACTGTCTGTATGGAGTTTGCATGTTCTCCTAGTGTCTGCTTGGGTTTCCTCCAGGTGCTCCAGTTTCCTCCCACAATCCAAAGATGTGCAGGTTAGGTGAATTGGCCATGCTAAATTGCCCATAGTGTTAGGTGAAGGGGTAAATGTAGGGGAATAGGCCTAAGTGGGTTGCGCTTCAGTGGGTCAGTGTGGACTTGTTGGGCTGAAGGGCCTGTTTCCACACTAAGTAATCTAATCTAATCTAAACCTCGGTTATCCGAACATCAATAATCCAAGTTTCAGATTATCTGAACAAGATCTCAAAGTCCCATAAAAATTATCCGGTATTCAAACAATCAGTTATCCAAAAAAAAACTCCCGCCCATCTCATTTGAATAATTGAGGCTGTTCTGTATACAATAGCAGTTTCTTTTTCTTTTCAACTTATGAAGGAGTAATTTGGTGTTAATGGGATTATATTTTATCTGTGCATTTAAAAATCTTTAAATTTGTATTATAAGTAGATGGGTTGGTTTATTCTACTTTATATTCAGTTTTCCCTCTTAATAAAATTCTGTTTTATTGTTAAAGCAAAATCTGAAGTATTAGGTGTTTCTGTTTCAATGAGAATATTTTGTTAAATCCGAAACAAATTAAAATATGATCTATCAAGCCAAGTCTTGTCTGCGATCTGATTTGTTCAGGAATAATATGAGTTGGGATCATAATAAGTCAGGAGAATCGACGTTTCAGGCATGAGCCTTTCTTCAGGAATTCCTGAAGAAGGGCTCATGCCTGAAACGTCGATTCTCCTGCTCCTTGGATGCTACCTGACCTGCTGCACTTTTCCAGCAACACATTTTCAGCTCTGATCTCCAGCATTTGCAGTCCTCACTTTCTCCCATCATAATAAGTCATTCAATAACATACTTAACCTGGGCACCAGAGAGGCAAGACAGCATCCTGGAGTCTGCTTCCTGTTGCAGAAATGCCTGTCTGATCCCCTGTCTATGGAATCCTCTGTCCTCACTGCCCTTCCATTCTTCATTCTTCATCCATGTATAGCAGAGATTACCTTGGGGCAGGACTTGGAAGGCTTATAGACTAATAGCCCTCACCGATTTCCAAAAGTGAAATACTGATTCAAAAGCCGGATAGTCTCAGGGGACTCCTGCTCTGTCTGCTGGATGGTCACAAATTGCCTCGATCCTACCATGACCACCTCCTTGAAGGTACGATGCACATAGTTCTCTACCTCATGAATGTGCAACAAAGACTCCATCCACCACTCAAGATCTAAAACCCAGAGATCAAACTTGTGAAGCTGGAGTTACTTAGTACAGATGTGTTCATTTGGGACATATGGCATATCAATGACTTCACACACATAGCTGTACATACATTCCATTTTGAAACTTGTAATGGTTTGATATGAATGAAAGGTCATTTCAGAGGGCAACACATCACTTAAGGGCAGGATGTAGGTTTGCTCACGAAGCTGGAAGGTTCATTTTCAGACGTTTCATCACCATACTAGATAAATCAATTTACTAAAGATGTTCACTGAAGATGTTATCACCCCCTGAGAAAAAGAACAGGTAATTACATCACCTCAGGAAATGACATCACCAACCCAAAGAAATCCAAACATATAAATAGAAAGCAGGAATCATCAGCAATGCTTCGTCCGGGGGCTCACTGAGGATGTTATCTATATCCAGAACCACAAGCTGAGCTACAAATCTTCTCAAAACTCGTTAACACTTAAGGGTAGTAAATTTCTTTCCCTAACAGTGATCACAATTCCTTAAGTTTTAAGATAGCTATAAATCAGGAGAAGTAGGGCCTTGTGGGAAGGTGCTAAATTCGGGGAGGTCAAATTAGGTCAGTATTAGGCAGCAGCTAAGGAATGTTAATTGGAAGGCTTTGTTATTGGGCAAATTCAAATTTAACATGTGGGAGTCGTTTAAACACCTGCGTATTAGAATTTAGGGCCAGCATGTTCCATTAAGGAGGAAGGGTAAGGAAGGCAAGGTAAAGGGGCCTTGGATAATGAGGGAGCTTGTGAATTTAATCAAAAAGGAGAAAGGAAGCATAAGTAAGGTTTAGGAAGTTAAAATTGGACAGTGCCCCTTAAGAATATAAAGAAAGCAGGAAAGATTTCAAGCAGGTATTAGGAGGGAAATGACCTTGGTAAGTAGGTTAAACAGAACCACAAGGCATCCTATAGATACATGAAAAACAAGAGGATAACTCAGGAAAAGGTAGGACCACGCAAAGATAAAGAAGGGAACTTGTGCTTGGAGGCAGAGGATGTCGGCAAGATCCTAAATGAGTACTTTGTGTCAGTATTCAGCCAGGAGAATGAGATGGAGGATAGTGAGATTAGTGTGGAGCATGCTAATATTTTAGGACATTTATAAATCAAGAAAGAAGTGGTGTTTGGCTTTTTGAAGAGCATTGAGGTAAATAAGTCCCAGGGCCTCATGGTATTTACCTCAAGTTATAGAAAGAGGCAAAGAAGAGATTGCTGGGGCCTTGATCAAGATCTTTGTATCCTCGCTAGCTACCGGAGAGGTCCTAGAGGACTGGCGAGTAGCTAATGTTGTTTCTCTGGCCAAGAAGGGAAATAGGCCAGTGAGTCTTACATTGATGGTTGAGAAGCTATTGAAGAGAATTTTTAGGGTTTATGCACATTTGTAAAAGAATGGCCTAATTAGAAACAGTCAGCACGGTTTTGTGTGGGCAGGTCATGTCTTACTAATTTGATTGAACTTTTCAAGGTGACCTAAGTGATCAATGAGGGTAGAGCAGTGGATGTTGTTTAAATGGATTTTAGTAAGGCTTTTGACAAGGACCATCCTGTAATGCTCATCCAGCAGATTAATTGGGATCCACAGTGACTTGGCAGTGTAGATTCAGAATTGGCTTGCCCATAGCAGGCAGCCCTTTGTGGTGGAAAGGTTTTCTTCAGGCTGGAGATCCATGGCTAAAGGTGTGCCACAAGAACCCACATTGGAACCTCTTGTGTGTGTGATTTATATATATATATGATTTGGATGAAAATGTAGATGGATGGGTTAGTAAGTTTTCAGACCATAATAAGATTAGTGGAGTAGTGGATAATGTAGAAGAACATACATAGAACATACATAGAATATTACAGCACAGTACAGGCCCTTCGGCCCTCGATGTTATGCTGATCTGTCATAGCAATCTGAAGCCCATTTGAAGACTATCAAATGATACAGCAGCATATAGATCAGTTGGAGGTAAGGGTGAAGAAATGGCAGATGGTGTTTAATCTGGGTAAATGTGAGGTGCTGCACTTTGGGAAATCAAATGTTAAGAAAAAACATACAGTTAATGGCAGGATCATGAACAGCAATGATGTACAGAAGGATCTTAGAGTTCAAGTCCAAAGCTCCCTGAAAGTAGTCACACAAGTAGATAAGGGTGATAAAGAAGACATACGTCTTGCTTGCTTTTATTGGTTGGGGAATTCAGTAAAAGAGTCAGGAGGTCATGTTGCAGCTTGATAAGATTTTTACGTTCAATGCTGGTTGAATATTACAGGAGGATGTGGATACTTTGGAGAGCGTGTAGAAGGAGTTTACCAGTATGCTGCCTGGATCCGAGGGTATGAACTATAACAAGAGGCTAGAAAAGCTTGGGTTGCTTTCACTGGAGTGGCAGAGGCTGAGGCGGGACTTGATAGAAATCTGAAAATTATAAGATGCATAGACAGGGTTGATGATCAGAATCTTTTTTCAAGCGTTGAAATGTCTCAAGGGGACATGCATTTAAGGGGAAAGGGGAAATTTCAAAGCAGTTGTGAAGGGCAGGTTGTTTTATACAGAGAATGGTAGGAGTATTGAATGGTGGTGGAGGAAGATATGATAGGGGTATTTAAGATACTTTTGGTAAGCACATGAATATACAAGGCATGAAGAGATATGGACCAAGGGTAGGCAGAAGGGATTAGTTTAATTTGGCATCATGCTTGACACAATGCTGTGGGCGAAGGGCCTGTCCCTGTGCTGTACAGTTCTATGTTCTAAATGGGATTGGTGAACTAGATGAACTTTTATGACAATACTTTTGTGGCCATCAATGAAGTAACAATTTTTGATTAGATTACTTACAGTGTGGAAACAGAGTTAAAACACAACACCAGCGACGCTTCTTCATCAGGTGATAGTGGAGGGCTCAATCCTCCAAAAGCTAGTGTGCTTCCAATTAAACCTGTTGGACTATAACTTGGTGTTGTGTGATTTTTAACTTTGTACACCCCTGTCCAACACCTGCATCTCCAAAGTGTGGAAACAGGCCCTTCGGCCCAACAAGTGCACACCGACCCTCCGAAGAGCAACCCACCCAGACCCATTCCCCTACATTTACCCCTTCATCTAACACTACAGGTAATTTAGCGTGGCCAATTCTCCTAACATGCACATCTTTGGACTGTGGGAGGAAACCGGAACACCCGGAGGAAACCCACGCAGACACGGGGAGAATGTGCAAACTCCACACAGACAAGAATTGAACCCAGGTCTCTGGCGCTGAGAGGCAGCAGTACTAACCACTGTGCCATCGTGCCACCCCTTTCTTGGAATTTAAATTGTGGTGGGATTCAAAGCCCTATCCCATAGCATTACCCAGACCTCAGGATTACTATTCAACAGTAATTCTACAATGCCTCCACTCCCCCATAATTGCATTAAAAATTCCGAAGAGAATTACTTCAATCATGAGACATGGGCATTGCTGACTGCTTATTCCTAGTTGCCCTTAAGATGGTTGTGAACTGCCTTCTTGAACCGCTGACCCACAATGGTCCTTACAGAGTGGGAAGTCCAGGAACTTTGACCTTATTGCTTAACAGATACTGCTTGATAGCACTGTTGATGACGCCTTCCATCACATTACTGATGATCAAGATTAGACTGATAGGGTGGTATAACGGACCTGGTTGGATTTGTCCTGGTTTTTGTGTACAGGACATACCTGAGCAATTTTCCACATTGTTGTGTAGATGCCAGTGTTGTAGCTGTACTGGAACAGCCTGGCTAGGGGAGCAGCAAGTTCAGCAGCACAAGGCTTCAGTATTATCGCCAGAATGCTGGGTACCAATAGAGGAGGCCGAGATTGATCATCCTCTTGGCACTTCTGGCTGAAGATTGGTGTGAATGTTTCAGGTTTATGTTTTGCTTTTATGTGTTGGGCTCTTCCACCACAGATGATGGGAGCATTTGTGGAGCGACCCCTGCAGTAAACTGCTTAATTCTCCATCATGTTTATGACTGGATGTGGCAAGACAACAGACCTTAAGTGTGATCTGTATGTTGTGGGATTGCTTAACTCTACCTGTCACTTGCTGCTTATGCTGATTGGCAAGCAAGTAGTCTTGTTTAGTAGCTTCCCCAGGTTGACACCTCATTTACAGGTGTGCCTGCTCCTGTAGCTGTAACGTCATCCTAAACCTTCCACTGAAGCAGGGTAGACCCCTGGCTTGATGGTGATGGTTGAGTGGAGAATATTCTGGGCCATGAAGCTGCAGATTGTTTCAGAGTAGAATTCTGTTGCTGATGATAGCTGTTATGAAGTTGAAGGTGTACACTGTACCTTTAGGAGAGAGTAAATGCTGTTCTGAACTGACAGCTTACAAGCACCTGTCTTATATGACTAGATGGCAGCCTCAGAGTGTACTGGAAAATTGAAAATATGTAACATTTGGCTGTGAAATAGATACCTCAGTTGGTTGCTGTTTGAAAGCAATTTGAATTTAACCAATCAGTTCAAATTATGCCCCAGGATACTAAAACCAATCAAGTTTGAATTTATTGTTTTAATGAAATGCTCTTGGGGATATAAAAATGCATTTTGAAAAATGGAGACAGAGCAACTACCATCAAAAGAGACCCAAGAAATTAGGAAACCCTCTCTATCAAAGGTACCTTTTCATATGAAACATACTCACAGTAAGAAGAAAGAAGGCAACCCAGTGACATCTTCAGCTAGAAGAAGACAGACACTGAAGATGATAGCTGCTGTATAGTTTTGAAATTAAGTTGATGTATTTTTAGTAAGTGTCTTATTGTGATAGCGTATTATTATCGAGTTGGAGGCAGGTAATAAGCTGTTAAGAGAAAGAGGAGCTTAGAGTTGTCAATAGTTGTTTCAGAGTTGGAGACATTATTTTCTTTAAATTGTGAAATTTGGGACTTCTGCCACTCAAAGTGTAACAGATTACAAGGCGAGGTGAGCTCTTCTACGTGTTTGGTTTAATCAACAGAAGGGTTCACCACTTTATCATAACATAGCCCCTAACACCCTCATAAATGCCCACTTGAACCCGACTTCAAAAGGCTTATTTCAGATCTCAACAAGATTGTGAAGAATTTTCTTCTCATTTCTACTCATGTTTGAATGCTAATTTGTATGAAGTTGTATCCCAATGCTGTAGCCATTTCTATTATAAATATTGTTTTTACTGGAACTATTTACAATTTCTGAGGTTGATTTACTGCCATCTACACTTCTTGCTGGCATTAACCAAGCTACTGCTACCATGCAGGAAAGGGTGCCCAAAAATGCCTTCGGCAGAAACTAGGCCTGTCTTAGTAAAACAATAAAGGCTTATTAAATTTGACTTTCGTAGCCATTTACATTAAATGTGAGATGGTCTCCTGTCAGACAATCAAGCCAAATTTAAGAGTACAGCAACTAGTACATGGAGAACTTCAATGGCGCACTCAGACTGGTAAGCTACTTGCAGGAATAGTCGTTTGTATCCAAATGAAGAGAATTATTATTTCAGTCACCATTTGGGATGTCTGGAACTTCTAACATCAAAGGATTTAAAAATATTTTGTTGGTCTATCATCCAGTGTTTTGGTACTTTTATAGTTTAGGAAGGTGATGAAGTTTGATCACCTGTTTCAGTGGGGTTCCTGTAACCCTAAATCTTTTATGCTGTTTTTAAATTTCATCTTCTACCACTATCTGAATATTTATTTCCAATGTGACAGCCTCTTTTGATTGAAACATTACCTAAAAGAGATGTATAAAAGAAATTCTGGAGACAACTGTCTGAAATTACAACTGTTTGTAACTGACCGGAAATGCAAACTAACAATGTATAAAGGTCATTTATAAAGTTGTTGACAGGTTAAATATTGGTCTCTCCGTTATACAAAGGTTCTTGACTTCATGTAATTGTCATATGCTCTTACAATATTTTCAAAGGGAGCTGTCTATTTTCTTACATTTTGTTGCTCTAAAACATGAGATGCATTCAGATTTACAGAGTACAGAAACGTGCTTATTTGTTTTTCTCCGGATTCCCCAATCAATTGTATTGTTCTCATTGATTATTTCTTTCATATATACCATAACAATTCCCTGTATGGAGGAGTTTAAGTCTGTTAGGAGGCATAATATCTTCCTGCATTGTCATTATATTTAACTGCTGCTGTGTCACTGGAAAACCATTGCAGAACGGTTTTCAATTCTTTGTTAATTCACTGACTTTAGTGTTATAAATTGTTCAACCATATGAAATGTTTAGTATTCTTCAGAAAATCTTTTAAATTCTTTCAAATACTGTAATACTTCTAAATTACTTGATAATAAAGATGAATTGCTAGCTATACTTCATGTTTACAAGTTTTGGGGTATTTATCAAGATTAAGTTCTCTCATTTTCAGAAATTTTCCTTAACTTCTTTTAATTAAAGTTGAAAACTTGTAAAGTTTCAAAATTATCCACTTATGTGGTAAAAATCATTTTCAAGCATTCAATTATGTTTGAAATGCTTTAAATTTTAATTGCTTACTGTCTTCTAGTAATTCATCATTGGTGTATCTTTAATCTTATATTTTTAAATGTTGCTTTCAGCATCAATTCTCTGACATAGTAATCTGGTTATAACTTAGCTTTAAAAAAAATCAATCCTTTTATTGTTGTTTAATTTCTTCCAAGATGTTTTAAATCATTTTTAAAAAATCTCTATTCCCTCGGTCTTTTGCACACAAAATGGTGGCTTTACACTGTTTTCCTTCTTCCCAAGGGATCTGCACCACTTTACAACTGACAAAAGCAGCATCATATTGGTCTCCGGTCTTAATGCATAATTTCAATTGATCAACCAAAAATTACTTTTCACTTCACCTTTAAACTAAAAACTTCCTCTTAATGAGTAGCCTTTTCTTAAAATATTTTCTTGCAGTCATGCCTGATATTGTTAGGTGATTGTAGCAATGTTTACTAGCTATTTATAATGTTTTAAGCTTCCTTTTAGCTGCTCAACCTCGAATTTTAAATTCAACTTACTTTCACCCTTCCCTTTAAGCTGTGCATTATCAGCCATGGTAACCAGATTTATGATTCAGGTTTCTCCTATATTAGCTTTTGTAAGACCCCACTTGGTTTCCACCAATGGTTTCAATACCTTTCATAGCTTCTTGTTGATTTGAGCTTTTCCAGGTAGACTTAACATTGTTAATAGTTAGGCAGCCTTTTTAAACTACTGGCTGCCGCTTCCAGCAACAGAGAAGCTGTGTGTACTTTTGAGCTGCTAAACATTTAAACATCCACTCACAGCTTCCTTACTGGAAACGTTTTCCTAATTTCTTCTGCTTGATGGTTGTTGCTTTCACAGAATTCACGTTCTCTTCAGGCTCTGGGCCCTGCTGTTCCCATCTTGCCAATGCTGAAACCACCTGGAATCTCCTGGATAGATTCACTGCCACCAGTTCCTCCTGTTGGCATTAATCAAGCTACTGAGAGCATAATGGAAAGGATAGCCCATGCACTCAGTCTCAAGCAGAAGCAAGACCTTGTCTTCAGAAAACAGTCAAGAATGATGGCATAACAGTTCATTGTTTGGAGAAAGTGAGGACTGCAGATGCTGGAGTATCAGAGTCGAGAGTGTGGTGCTGGAAAAACACAGCAGGTTAGACAAATCCAAGGAACAAGAGAATCGATGTTTTGGGCATAAGGCCTTCATCAGGAATTGTTCATAACTAGTTACATTGGAGGCAATCCAGAGAAGGTTCAATATGCTGATCCCAGGGATGAAAAGATAGTTTGGTGAGGAGTCATTGGTATTGGTTGGGCCTGTATTTGTTGGAGTTGAGATGAATGAGAGATGACCCTATTGAAAGATACAGGATTCTTGGGGATCTTGACAAGAGTAAATGCAAGGAGGAGCAGGTAAGGGCTGTTTGGCAGTGGCTGCTTGAAGTCTCGGTGACGTTTGTTTAACGGTTTAAATTTGAAAGTTTTTTTTAAAAAGCGAGGAGCAGACCCGGAAGCTGGTGTAGTGCAACCTTACCTGGGTAAATTGTTTTCCTATAAAGGCGCGCAGGAGAGGAACCAGAGGCACTACAGGGGTAGAGCCTCCCACCCGCCCTCAAGTTATAGGGATGGTGCAGGAGGGAGGCATTCTGGTTTCTGGATAACTGGGGTTCTTTCTGGGGAAGGTGGGACCTCCATAAACAGGATGGTCTACACCTGAACCTGAGGAGCACCAGTATCCTTGAGGAGAGGTTTGCTAGTGCTCTTTGTGGGGGGGTTAAACTAACTCTGCAGGGGCATGGGAACCTAGACTGTAGCTTTAGGGTGCAGGACCTTGAGTGTAGGGAGGTTAGGAACATGGCATCAATCTCGAAGGAGGGTGCCTGTAAACAGGAAGGTGGCTTGAAGTGTGTATACTTCAATGCGAGAAGTATACGAAATAAGGTAGGTGAACTTGCAGCATGGGTTGGTACCTGGGATTTCGATGTTGTGGCTATTACGGAGACATGGGTAAAACAGGGACAGGATTGGCTGTTGCAGGTTCTAGGGTTTAAATGTTTTAGTAGGGTCAGAGCTGGGGGTAAAAGAGGGGGAGGTGTGGCAAAGATAGTATTACAGCGGAGGAAAGGACAATGAATGAAGACTCGCCATCTGAGGTAGTTTGGGCTGAGCTTAGAAATAGGAAAGGTGAGGTCATCCTGTTAGGAGTTTTCTACAGGCCTCCTAATAGTCCTAGAGACGTAGAAGGAAGGAGTGCGAGGATGATTCAGGAGAAGAGTGAACGTAATAGGGTGGCTGTTATGGGGGACTTTAACTTTCCAGATATTGACTGGGAAAGCTATAGTTTGAATACGTTAGATGGGTCGGTGTTTGTCCAAATGTGTGCAGGAAGGTTTCCTGACACAATATGTAGACAGGCCAACAAGAGGTGAGGCCATACTGGATTTGGTTCTGGGTAACGAACCAGGCCAGGTGTTAGAATTGGAGGTAGGTGAGCACTTTGGGGACAGTGACCACAATTCGGTGACTTTTACTCTAGTGATGGAGAGGGATAAGTGTGCACTACAGGGCAAGAGTTATAGCTGGGGGCAGGGAAATTATGATGCGGTGAGGCATGACTTAGGATGTGTGGCTTGGAAAAGTAGGCTTCAAGGGAAGGGTGCAATCGATATGTGGAGCTTGTTCAAGGAGCAGCTATTGAGTGTCCTTGATAAGTATGTACCTGTCAGGCAGGGAGAAAAGGGTCGTGTGAGGGAGCCGTGGTTTAATAAGGAACTGAAATCCCTTGTTAAAGGGAAGAGGGTGGCCTATGTAAAGATGAGGCGTGAAGGTTCAATTGGCACGATTGAGAGTTATAAGGTAGCCAGGAAGGATCTAAAGAGAGAGCTAAGAGCAGCAAGGAGGGGACATGAAAAGTCCTTGGTTGGTAGGATTAGGGAAAACCCAAAGGCTTTCTATAGGTATGTCAGGAATAAAAGAATGACTAGGGTAGGAATAGGTCCAGTCAAGGATAGTAGTGGGAAGATGTGTGTGAAGGCTGAAGAAATTGGGGAGACACTGAATGAATACTTTTCGTCAGTATTCACTCAGGAACAGGACATTGTTGCCGCTGTGAATATTGAGTCACAATTAATTAGAATGGATGGCCTTGAGGTATGTAGGGAAGAGGTGTTGGAAAGGGTGAAAACAGATAAGTCCCCTGGGCCTGATGGCATTTATCCTAGGATTCTCTGGGAAACAAGGGAGGAGATTGCAGAGCCATTGGCCTTGATTTTTATGTCCTCGTTGTCTACAGGACTAGTGCCAGAAGACTGGAGGATAGCAAATGTGGTTCCCTTGTTCAAGAAGGGGAGTAGGGATAACCCTAGTAACTATAGGCTGGTGAGTCTCACTTCTGTTGTGGGCAAAGTCTTAGAGAGAATTGTAAGGGATAGGATTTATGAACATCTGGATAGGAATAATGTGATCAAGGATAGTCAGCATGGTTTTGTGAAGGGCAGGTCGTGCCTCACAAACTTTATTGAATTCTTTGAGAAGGTGACTAAGGAGGTGGACGAGGGTAAAGTGGTAGACGTGGTGTATATGGATTTTAGTAAGGCATTTGATAAGGTTCCCCATGGTAGGCTACTGCAAATAATATGGAGGTATGGCATGGAGGGTGAATTGGAGGTTTGGATTAGGAATTAAGAGAGAAAGAGAAAGAGAAACAGCCTACTCTTCTGGAAGTCTGAAGGCTTCCCATTATATCATGCAAACCCTCAAGCTGCTCAGGAACCAAAGAGTTGTCACCAACTGATGACCTTTGGCATCCATGACTGGTCGCAATTACACAAACCAAATAGGTATATGTTGTCAACCAAACCATATGCCCCACCCTCGCTGAGTTGTCTATAAACAGCTTTCCTACACTGCATGAACAAAGCAGCCCTGTTAATACCACATGTCTCAGTGACTTGTTTTTCGAAGTTCAACAATTTGTCCCATACATCCTTTGCTTTTAAAACAGTCTTTCTTCATTTCCATTTTATCCACAATCAAAGCATGGAAACAAACAGTATGATCTTTAAACCAGGTGGTACAGATTGTGCTCGAGTACAATTTTGTTGCTGTTAATGGCCACAGCACCTGGCGATTTCACCAGGCTGACACCTCATTTTCAGGTATGCCTGGTGCTGCTCCGAGCATGCCCTTCTGCACTCTCCATTGAACCAGGGTTGATCCCCTGGCTTGATGATAATGATTAATGGGGGATATGCCAGGCAATGAGGTTACAGATTGTGCTGGAGTAGAATTCTACTGCTGTTGATGGCCCACAGTGCCTCATGGGATGCTTAGTCTCAAGTTGCTAGATCTGTTCAAAGTCTGACCCATTTAGCACCGTGAAAGTACCACATTACATGATAGAGGTTATTCTCAAAGTGAAGGTGAGACTTTATCTTCACAAGAACTATGCAGTCTTACCGATACTGTCACATACACATGCATCTGCAGCCAGCAGATTGGTAAGGATGAAGTCAAGCATGTTTTTCCCTCTTGCTGGTTCCCTCACCACCTTCCGCAGACCCAGTCTAGCAGCGATGTCCTTTAGGGCCTGACACTTTGTTCAATAGTGTGGCTGCCAAGCCATTCTTGGTGGTGGACTCTGAAGTCCCCAGGAGAAAGTGAGGTCTGCAGATGCTGGAGATCAGAGCTGAAAATGTGTTGCTGGAAAAGCGCAGCAGGTCAGGCAGCATCCAAGGAGCAGGAGAATCGACCTTATTCCTGAAGAAGGGCTCATGCCCAAAACGTGGACTCTCCTGCTCTTTGGATGCTGCCTGACCTGCTGCACTTTTCCAGCAACACATTTTCAGCTCTGAAGTCCCCAATCAGAGTAGATACTGTAACCTTCCTCCATGTGTTGTTCAACATGGTCACGTACTGATTCTGCAGCCAAGGGAGGACAGGTAATCAGCCAGAGATTTCTTTGCGCGAGTTTAACCTGATGTCATGAGACATCAGTGAATCAGATGGATTCTTTTTCAACAGTTGACAAAGTTTACATGGTCATCGTTAAATGCTTTTATTTTAGACTTTACTGTATTTAAATTCCATCATCTGCGATGATAGGATTTGAATCTGGGTCCCTGGAACATTTCCTGGTTTTCTGAATTAATATTCCAATGATAAGACCAGTATTGCAACACCTCCCTGTCACCAGATACATTTAATATAGTACAGTAAGAATGTGAACAGAAATTTCAGGCTGACAACATTTAGGAAAATCAAAATCAAAAGTACCTCTTTCCTTTCCTCCCCTTAATAGAAACATAGAAATCAGGAGCAGGAATAGGCTATTCGGCCCTTCTAGCCCACTCTGCCACGCAATACAGTCACGACAGATCATCCAACTCCGTCCTCTTCTGTTTCTGCTTCCTCACCATACTCTTTGATCCCTTTAACCTTAAGAACTGCATCTAAATCCTTTTGAAAACTTTCAATGTTTTATTTTCAATAACTTTCAGTGGCAGAGAATTCACAGGCACATCACTCTCTAACTGAAGAAATGTCTCCTCATCTCAGCTGGTCCCATATCCTTAGGTTATGTTGTGTTAAGAGAAATTGGATCCATTAGGCCTTTATTTGCTTGAGTTTAGAGAATGACATTTCTATAAGATACCCAGCTTCCTTTGAAACACCATTGAATATAGCCTTAACTGATCCAGTCTCTCTTCAGTCCTGCCATGCCAGGAATCAACCTGGGAAACCTTTGTTAATCTCCTTCAATAGTCAGAACATTCTTCCTCAGATAAACAGACCAAAACTGAACACAATACTCTAGATATCGTCTTATCGAGACTCTGTACAATTGCAACAAGACATCAATGCTCTTGCATTCAGGCCTAAGATACCATTTGCCTTCTTCACCATTTGGTGTACCTGCATGCTTCCCTTCAGACTGGTGTATAAGACTTGTTGCATCTCTACCCAGTCCATGACCATTCTAATAATAATCTGCTATTTTTGCCATCAAAGTGGTCAATCACCTAACTCCAACACTCAATTTCAAGTCACACTTGTGCTAAGTTGCATTAAATTGGTTGTTTTTGCGTACTCATAAGACAACAGGATGTAAATTCTGTTTTAGCTGCTTCTCAATTAAGCTGCTCTTTCACTGGAGGCTTTGTTTAAGCCAGTAACTACAGAAATTAAACTTTAAATTCTAGTTTAATACCAACTGCAAGCTACAATCTAAATAATATCTGTACAAATTGAAGGTTTAAGCTTTTCATCCCAACAATTGCGCACTCAGATTTCCATTGTTGTGTGCCCTGCTACTTCAAAAACTTGAAAATTGTACCCATTTCTTAAACAGTTATGTACTGAGATATTGTAAACCTAAGGATGGTTGTATAGGCTTTGGAGAGACAGAATGAACAGAAGGAGTTAAGAATTTTAGGTTCAGGACTCAATGTCAACTTCAGTAAATTTAGAACATGAACATCTTCTTCCATGTCCTTTACCCAGCCCCATACCCCTGAATTGAAATTACAAAGGCATTGACAATGATCTTTCAATTTTCCCTGTACTGGGAGATGGTGCTGGAGGATTGGAAAATGGCAAACATTGTATCCTTGTTCAAAAAAGTTTGTGAAGATTAGCCCAGCCATTACAGAGCTGTCAGCTAATTTTGATGGTGGGAAAATTTTTAGTAACAATTATTCAGAATAGCATTAATAGTCACATGGAATAATCTGGACTGATTCAGAAGAGTAAGCATGGATTTGTTTCGGAAAAAATTAAGTTTAACTAAAGCGCTGGAGACGTTGAAGAGGTAACAGAGAATGCTGATGAAGGCAACACTATTGATTTGTTATACATCGTGTCACCTAACAGACTTGTCAGGAGACTTATGGGGCAGGGAATAAAAGAGACAGTAGCAATGTGAGTACAAAATTGGATGAGGGATAGGAAACAGAATAATGATTATTGGGAATTTTTCAAATTAAATTCATCTTCTTATTCTCTTTAGTTTTGGATTCTGGATCAAATTGGGTAAAAGACTGTTTTAGATCAAGGTGTAGGACATAGAAGCTGAACTTTTAAAAATATGTTACAGCACCTCATTGTGAGTAGTGTTTACATTGTTGGTCTGCTCATTCAGTGGGGAAGAACACTCAGGCAGAACACTCTGGATGTGTGCACAGAGCTAATTCTGCCCAGAGACAGACTGCTGATTGGCTTCTGCAATTGTGAAGGCCAGAAGTCATCAATATGGTAACAGTTCTGTGATTGGCTCTCGGGCAAGTGAATAGAGATTGGACAAATATTACAGAGGTAGAAACCTACAGACTGCAACGGAGGTGGAGTTTATTTCTGCCGGACTTGATTGATTGATTATCACATGTACCTAAGTACAGTGAAACGATTTGTTTATGAGCAGTACAGGCAGATCATAGTAAGCAAGGTCATACAGATCATAAGAAAAAAAGCTAGACAGAGGCATACCAGTTACATCACACAGGATGTGCACTAGGCAAGATCAACATTATTTGAAGTTAGAGAGTCTATTCATCAATCTGATAATGGCAGGGAAAAAAAATCTGTTCTTGAACTTACTGGTGTGAATGATCAGGCTTCAGTGTCTTTTGCCTGATGGAAGAGGTTGTTGGAGAGCATAACTGGGGTGTGTTGGGTCTTTGATGAGATTGGCAGCCTTTCTGTGGCAATGGGCCATGTAAATGGAGTCCATGGATGGAAGATTGGCTTCCTTAATGTTCTGGGCTGTGCACACAACCTCCTATAGTTTCTTACGGTCCTGGACATTGCAGTTGCTGTACCAGGCCATTATGTACCAGATAGCATGCTTTCAATGGTGCATCTGTAATAATTGGTGAGGGAATTTGTAGACATGCTAAATTTCCTGAGCTCTCTGAGGAAGAAGGGGAGGCTTTGTGGTGCCACCTTGACCATCACATCTATGTGGGAAGTCCAGAACATGTTGTCGGTTATCGTCATTCCTAGGAATATAGTGCTCGCCACCCTGTTCACCTCAGCTCCATTGATGTTGTTGGGTGTGTTTTCCTCCTTTCTTCCTGAACTCAATGATCAGTTTGTTTAGTCTTGCCGACATTGAAAGAGGTTGTTCTCATTGCACCACATGACCAAACCCTCTATCTCCTTTCTGTAGTCTGACCCATCGTTGTTTGACATCTGTCCTACCACTTTGGTGTCATCAGCAAACTTGTAGACAGCTCTCATTTGAAATTGTTAACAGTCACATGTGTACAGGGATTACAGTAGGATGCTGAGAATGCACCCTTGGGGTGGTTCCAGTGTTGAGAGTTATCATGGAGGAGGTGCAGTTGTCTTATCTTCACTGATGGCAGTCTGTGGGTCAGGAAACTGGGGATCCAGTTGCAGAGGGTGGAGCCAAGACATAGGTCTCAGAGTTTTGACATTAGTCTGTCTCTCTCTCTCTCTCTCTCTGCAGTGAAATAATCTATACCTGAAACAGCCGATTTTCCTGCCCTGTGCCTGGACTAAAGAACTAAAAGAACTTGGAAACAACAACAAGTTTGGAAATCAGAAGGACATGGGGAGGCAAAGAGATGCTTTATCAAAATTTGTGGACTGGTGCTATTGAAGCGGGTTTCCCCAGTCTTGTTCTTCCACCCATAACATCAGTGTTTGTTTTTCTGTGTCTATCTGTTTGTGTGTAGGAGTTTAAAAAGGAGGTTGAACTTCGAGTTGGAAGAGCTATAGGGCTTGTCGTCATGTGGTTGAGACTCTGGGTCTATACCCTATTGAGTTTAGAAGGACGGGAAGGATCCCATTTAAATGTACAGAATACTGTGATACCTGGATATAGGAGGCATAGAGTCAAAGAGTCATACAGCACAGTAAAAGACCTTTCAGTCTAACCAGTCCTTGCCAAACATAATCCCAAGCTAAACTAGTCCTACCTGCCTGTTCCTGACCCAAATTCCTCCAAACCTTTCCTTTCTTGTACTTATCTAAATGTCTTTTAAATGTAACTGTACCCAAATCCACCCGTTCCTCAGGAAGTTCATTCCACACGTGAACCATCCTCTGTTGAAAACAATTGCTACTAGTGTCTTTTTAAATCTCTCTCCTCTCACCTTAAAAAAAAGTGTCCCCCAGTCTTAAAATCTCCCAACCTCTGGGAAAGACACCTCCCAGTAACCTTATCTACATACCTCATTGTTTTATAAGCTTCTAATAAGGTCATCTCTCTCTCCTATATTCTAGTGAAAAAAGTACCAGCCTATCTGGCCTTTCTTTATAACACAAACATTCCATGCCCTGCAATACCCTGGTTAAACTCTTCTAAACCTTCTCCAGCTTCATAATATCTTTCCTATAACTAGATGAGCAGGACTGGGCACAGTATTCCAGAAGATGCCTCACTAATGTCCTTTACAACCTCTTCCCAACTCCAAACTAAAAAGACTGAGCAATAAAGGCAAGTGTGCTAAAACTACTTTAACTACCCTGCCTTTGGGTGATGCAAACTTCAAACAGTTATTTATCTGAACCCCTATTTCTCTCAGTTCTACAATACTACTAAAGGCCCTACCACTAAATGTATAAGCCCTGCCCTTGTTTGTTGCACCAAAATGCAATATCTCACATTTATCAAGATTGAACTCCATTTGCCATTTTCAGCCCATAGATCCATTTGATCAAGATCCTTTTGTAATCTTCGAAAACTTTCTTCATGTCTACTATGCCACCAATTTTGGTTTCATCCACAAACTTACCAACCGTTCCTTCTGCACTCATTTATATAAATGACAAACAAAAGAGGACTCCGAACCACCCTCCATTGGAACACCGCTGGTAACAGGCTTCCAGTCCAAAAAGCAACCCTCTCTCCTTACTCTGTCTCCTGCAATTAAGCCAATTGCACATCTAATTGGCAAACTCTCCCCGAATCCCATGTGACCTAACTTTACTAATTAGTCTACCAAGTGGAATCTTGTCAAAGGCTTTACAAAAGTCTAAGTATACAACACCTATTGCTCTACCATCAACCACCTTTTTCGTAACTTCCTCAAGAAACTCAATCAAGATTGTGAGACATGCTTTTCCTCAAACTAAATCATGCTGACTATCCTAAATCAATTTTTGCCTCTTGAAATATCCATAAATCTTATCTTGTGTAATCACCTCCAACAATTTACCCACAACTAAAGTCAGACTCACAGGTCTATAGTTCCCCAGTTTTTCCTTACAATTTTTTTTTAAATAAAAGGTATAACATTAGCTACCCTCCAGTCATCAGACACCTCCCCCATAATTATAAATTATGCAAATATTTCTGCAAGGGGTCTTGCAATTTTCTACCTTACTTAACATAATATTCTGGAATACATTAGATAAGGACCCGGAGATTTATCCATCTTTATATTCTCTACGCCCTCTTGTATTACTACTCTAATGTGAACTATTATTAAAATGCCAAAATTTATTTCCCTATTTTCTCTAGCCTCCATTTTTTCTCCTCAGTAAAAATTGATGCAAAGTTTTAATTTAGAATTTCTCCAGCTCCTGGAGTTCAACACAAAGAAAGCTTCCTTGATCTTTTAGGGGTCCTACCGACACCCACCACCCCCGACCCCCAAACCCCGCCCCCCCCCCCATGACCCTCTTACTCTGAATGTAATTGTAGAATCCTTTTGGATTATCTTGAATCTTATCTGACAATGTGATCTCATATGCCCGCTTTGCCTTCCTGTTTTCTTTCTTAAAAATGCCTCCACGCTCTTTATATTGATGAAGAGATTCAATTGAACCAAGTTGTCTATATCTAACATAAGATTCCCTTTTATTCTTGACTAGAATGTCAATATCTTTACTCATTCATTGTTCCTTGATCTTACCAGCCCTTACCCTTCACTCTAACAAGAACATAATGCCTCTGAACTCTCATCATCACACTCTTGAAAGCCTCTCACTTGTCAGATGTCGGTTTTACCTGTGAACAATCTATTCCAATCAACTTTTAAACGTTCTTGTCATCAAAATTTACCTTATTCCAATTAAAAGCTTTAACTTTTATGGCAGGCTTATCCTTTCCCATAACCATTTTGAAGCTAATAGAATTATGGTCACTTGACCCAAAATGTTCCTCACTTTTACTTCAGATGGAGAAGATGTTTCTACTAGTAGGACAATTAGGACCCAAGGGCATAGCCTCAGAGTGAAGGGATGGCCTTTAGAACGAAGATCAGGAAGAATTTCTTCAGCCAGAGAGATTGCCACAGAGGACTGTGGAGGCCATGTCTCTGATTGTCTTGAAGATAGAGTTAGAAAAGTTCTTGATTAGTAAGGGGATCAAGGCTTCTGGAGAGAAAGCAGGAGAATGAGGTTCAGAAACATATCAGCCATGCTTTAATGACTGAGCAACTCAATAGGTCAGATGGGCTATTTTTGTTGCAATATAGTCTTATGGTCTGAAGTTCATAAATTGGCCTGGACTGGATAAATGAGGAGAAACTGTTTCTTCTGGTAAAAAGGACTGAGAACTAAATGGCATAACTTTAAAATGCTTAACAAAAGAGTCAAATGCAATATGAGAAAAAAGAGCATTTTTGCAGTCCGTCAGTCCACTGTGTCTGTGCCAACCATGATGCCATGTAAACTAACAGTCTGTATCCTTCTATTCCCTGCCTGTTAATAGGAGTGTTCAAATTCCTCTCAAGCATTGCTATCTGATCAGATCGCTACTGGCAGCATGGTCCAGGCACATATCACCTTCTGCATAAAAAAAATTGCCTTACACACTTCCTTTAAACTTACTCCCTTCACCTTAAACCTATGTCTCCTAGTATTTGACATTTCTACCCTGGGAAAAAGACTCCACCCTATCCCCATTTCAAAATTTTATATACTTCCATCAGGTCGCCCCTCAGCCTCCAACAATCCAGCAAAAAACATTCCAGGTTTTAACAAACTTTTCTGATAGCTAATACACTCCAATCCTGGCAAATCCTAGTTAACCTCTTTTGCACCTTTTCCAAAACCTCAATATCATTCCTATAGTGTGGGGACAAGAATTGCACACCATACTCAAAATGTGGCCTCAAAAACTTTTATTGTGCTGCAACATGACTTGGCAACTTTTGTAACCAATGAAAGCATACCTTATGCCTTCTTTAGCACCTCACCCACTTGTGATGCCACCTTCAAGGGTCTGTGGACTTGCACCAAAGATCTCTCTGTATGTCATGCTCCTCAGGATGCTGCTATTTACGGTTTACTTTTCTCTTGTATTTAACCTCCCAAATACATCACCTCACACTTATCCAGATTGAACTCCATCTGTCATTACTCTGCCCAACTTTCCAACTATCTATATCCTGCTGTATCTTTTGACAACTTTCCTCATTATCCACAGCTCCACCAATTTTCATGTTAGGTGCAAACTTACAAAGCAGACCACTGACATTTTCATCCAAATCATTTATATATATATTTCAAACAATACAGGTCCTAGCACTGATCCTTGCAGAACATGACTGGTCACACATCTTCAGTCAGAAAAACACCCCTCCACAACTACCCTGTCATCTATGACCAAGCCTATTTTCTACTCAACTTACCAACTCACCATGAATCCCATGTGATTTAATTTTCTGGACTAGCTTGCCCTGAAGGACCTTGTCAAATGCTTTAGCAAAGTCCATGTAGACAACATCCTCTGCCTTACTCTTATCAATCATCTTCATCACTTTTTCCAATCAAATTTGTCAGACAAGACCTCCCCTGCACAAAGCCACGCTGACTATCCCTAATAAGTCCATTCTTTTCCAAATGCAAGTATAACCTGTCCTTAAGAACATTCTGCAGTAATTTCACTACCACTGATGTAAGGCTCACCAGCTGAGAATTTCCTAGAATATCCCTGCTGCCCTTCTTCAACAGAGAAATTACATTGACTATTCTCCAGTCTTCTGGGAGCTCATCTGTAAGTAAGAGGATACCAAGATCTCTTTCGTGGCCCCAAAAATCTCCTCCCTTTCCTCCCTTAGTATCCCTGCATAGATCCCATCATTCCCTGAGCACTGATCTACCTTTACAGTTTTCAATACACAACACCTCCTTTTCCTTTATAATGATATGCCCTAATAGGTCAATGTTCTCTTCTCTAATCTTACTAACTCCTTCTTGCATGAGTATTTGCCAATGTACTCATTAAAATCCCTACCTACTTTCTATAGCTCCACACAAATTCCCTCCTTTGCTGTTGAGTGGATTTACCCTTTCCCTAGCTACCCTCTTGCTTCTAATACACATGTAAAATGTGATGGGGTTCTCCTTAATCGTACTTGCCAAGGATATTTCATGACCTTTATAGCAGCCCTAATTTCTTGTTTAAGTTCTTTCCTGCTTCCTCTACGTTCTTCAAGGCCCTTGTCTCATTTCAGTTTCCTAAACGTTACACATGCTTCCTTTTTCATTTTTGACAAAACTTTCAATATCTCTGGTCATCCAGAATTCCCAAATCTTGCCATCCTTATCTTTTATCCTCACAGGAACATGCTAGTCCCAAACTCTGACTTACTGCCCTTTAAAAGACTCACACATGTCAGGTGTGGATTTACCCTCAGACAGTCAGACCCAATCTAATTCTCTAGTTTCTGCCTAATACTGCTGTAATTAGCTTTCCCCCAATTCAGTGCTTTCATGTGAAGACCATTCAAATGCATAATTATCTTAAAACTTGCGGAATGGTGATCACTGTTTCCAAAACATTTCCCTACTGAAACTTCAATCACCGGGCCAGGCTCATACCCCAATACAAAGGTCTAATATAGGTGCAGTATGGAATGTGCTGCCTGGAAATGGCATTGAAGAGGTCATTGGAAGGTTATTTAACTAGAAACAAGGGGCTGAATATGGCAGCTTTTGGCTAAGTGCAATCTGTGTCAGGTTCTTGGGAACATTTCTCTCTGAGGCTCAGCAAGATGTCTCACTGTATTCCACTTCTATGGCAGCCTTTTCATCCGATTCTATTCCCATCATGTCACCCACTATTCACAGACCACCGCTGACATATCCTGGAACGTACTGGTATCTTTAAAAGCCGACACCCATACACCCTGACACGTGCTGAGTGCCTGGAACTTCACTGCACACTTCCTGACATTTGTCCTGGACATGGCAGATAGTGGGAAATTGGTGTCAACGGGGATTGGGAATTCCAACTGGCTGGTGTGGGAACTCCTCTTTCTCCAGGACCAGCAGTGGAGGCCATGACACCCGACCCTGCCCAGCCTGTTCTGAGGTTACCTCACCCCATCGGGTCAGTGCAGTCTCAGCCCTCCGGAGGAATGCCCAGCGCTGTGGGAAGGAGGTCAGTGATCTTCTCCACTCCCATCCGGGTAGGTGCCTCCAACTTCTCCCAATACCTCACCCTCGCTCTGTCTCTGCTATTGCACCCACCTCCCAGCAAGGCTCCTACTCTCCCACTCTCATATTCCCTGCAATATCTTCCCTCAGTTGCCCTCACCCACCCAACTCCTGACAGTAATAACTCTGCATGCTCTCTGTGCTGCCCAATCACATTCCCACATCCTCCCCCCCCCCCCGTAACAACAGTAACAGCTGTGTCACCCACTTCCATCTCCCTTTACACTCGCCCCTCTCTCACACCAGGAGGGCAACAGCTGTCAATGGGGCAGAAAGAGTTAACGGGGGAGGTGGGTCATTTGACATTTGGCTCCTTGCCCAGAGAGGATCCATACCCTGACTGTTTATCTATTAAATAGCAGTGTTTGATATTCAATTGGCAAAATTGCAATGATTACAGTTCCATCAATTAGTTTATTGCGTAGATAGTGATTACAGGCCCTATGTATTTAAATATAAGATCACAGTGACTGCAATGATTGTTTTCATCTTGACAATGTTATGAAGGTGTGGATGCCCTGTACTTTTAAGAGAGTTGAAAAGTTAGCAAGGCCTGCCTGACACAGCACAAAGTATTCTGAACAAGTTAATGATGTAACATTTGGTCAAAACATCTGGCAGTAGCTGGTTTGCCATGAGACAAAAAACAAATTCAATTTTGGCCAGTTTAAATTATGCCCCAAGATACCAAATTCCAATCAGGTTTGAATTCAATATTTTGATAATATTAAAACTAATGAAATGATCTGATGCTTTGGGGTACCAAACCAGACATTTTTGAACAGTTGAGAGAAAACTGCCAAAAGACTAATACATGTAGACCACGAACTCAAGAGCTCTCTGAGAGGTACCTATCTGTGGAGAGTCTGTGCCGCAGAACATTGAAACCGACCTGGAGAGAAGCTACAGAAGAAACTCTGCAAAGCTCACTGCTTTTGTAATGTGACTTTTTTTTGTAAATCTTAAATCAGGATTTTTAAAAATCAGATTAGTATTGTAAAGTGGGAGATAAAGGATAGGTTTAAGAGAAAGGAGTTGTCAATAGTTGATAGTTTTAATATTCTCTGTTGGACTTAAAGAATAAAGTTGTTAATTTTTGCTTTAAATAGTGACCTCTGAGATAGTTCTTTGCCTCTCGGGTTTTAACAGATTATAGCACCGTGTGAATTTTTTGTGTTGCTGGTTTAAATTAGCGGAGGGGTTTACCTCATGTTGTAACAACAGCCACTGCAGGTCTCTGTGTTTATGTTCAGAATTTCACAGGTGACAGTGTGCTATGTTCATCTCTATATGATATAAATTGTGTGAATTACTTATATATTTTTAAATATCATTTATTGAAAGTTTAGGTTTCTTGTTTTCAGTTAGTAACCAGTGGGTTTTCTGTGTCGGAACTAAGAACTAACTTGCAAATACTTTTATAACCATGGTATTTTTAAAAGAGTTTTTGAGGCCTGGCTTTAGAGTGAATGGGCTTGCATATACCAAAAATGGATTTTATTTTTGTTCACCTAGGTTTGTGTCCCAACAAAATAAATAGTGAGGTCTCAAGGTTTGTTTGAGACACCTGGAACTTGTGCTTTTTAAGCTTATGGGGAACACCCAAAGCCTAAGAAAATAGATTTTCAGTTCTACTCTGAGTCAGTCCTGTAAAATCTTTGAATGAGGATGGCTCATCTGCAGTTCCAGACTATAAAGTAATAAACCCTATCACTAAGGAGTTACATACAAAATTAAAACCAGAGTCTCTGTATGATTGGTGCTATATAAATGCTGCTTTTTTTTAATTTTTAATTTATAGAGGGATGTTTTGGAATAGATGTGATTGCACTTTTACTCTGTGTTTGAAAATCTCTGAGTATATTAAAATAGAATAAACTAAACCTTCTACTTATATCATCATTTCTCTTGTTAATAAACTTCTGCTTTATTGATAGAGTGAATTATGCTGCATTAGGGCTGATATTTTAAGGAGGGATCCCTTTGTCAAAGACAAATCAAAATATGATCTATCAAGCCAGGCTTCAGTCTGGGATCTGACTTGTCTAAACAACATAATGATGATGACATGTATTTGTTTATCTATAGCATTGAAGTGAATATAGAACATAGAACATAGAACATAGAACATAGAAAAATACAGCGCAGTACAGGCCCTTCGGCCCTCGATGTTGCGCCGACCAAATCCTACCTAACCTACACTAGCCCAATAACTTCCATATGCTTATCCAATGCCTGCTTAAATGACCATAAAGAGGGAGAGTTCACCACTGCTACTGGCAGGGCATTCCATGAACTCACAACCCGCTGCGTAAAGAATCAACCCCTAACATCTGTCCAATACCTACCACCCCTTAATTTAAAGCTGTGTCCCCTAGTAACAGCTGACTCCATTAGCGGTAAAAGGTTCTCAGTGTCTACCCTATCTAAACCCCTAATCATCTTATACACCTCTATCAAATCTCCCCTGAACCTTCTTTTCTCCAATGAGAACAGGCCCAAGTGCCTCAGCCTTTCCTCATACGATCTTCAAATAGTGTCCTATATTCTTCCAGGCAGCTCTAGTTATTACAGTGCTCTCTATTCATCTTTGGTTTTGCAATATTACAGTGGTTTGTACATTTGTACCAGTTTGCAGGGACTGCAGTGTTACGTGTTTATTTACAGGATTTAACAGTATATTCTGTATTCTTCGAGATAATTGCTGGCTCTACATTTGTGTACACGATACCAAGCATTGAACCCAGGTCAAATGCAGCCAGTACACGTGGATTGTGTGCAGCATGTGGAGCTGTAGATAAAGCTTTAAACTAAATTGTGGGAGAATGGGGATTCATTTGTATGGAAAATTGGAAAATTAAGATTAAAGGAGAAGGCAAGAGTGCACATTAGTAATAAAGCTGAATATCAGAAAATAAAAGAAAGAGCCAGAATGTCATATTCCATCAAGGAATCATACAAAAAAAAAAGAGAAATTTGATAATCGAACAAACTTGTATCTGACATGAAGCATCTGGAATAAAATTAAAGAGTTAACTGTGCAAATAGAGACAAATGATTTGGCAGCGATTACTAAGACGTGGCTGCAAAGAGACCAGGTTCAGAAGTTGAAAATCTAAGAATGTTCAGAGTTTAGGACAGGAAAGAAGGAAAAGGAAGTGGTGTAACTTGTAGACTGGATTCATTAAATTTGCAAGGGTAGTCTTGAGGGAGAGTTCATTGAATATATTAGAGATGTGTTCTTGGAGCAGTATATTGGGAAACTAACCAGGGAGCTATTCTGGATTTGGTGTTGTGTGTTAAGGTAGAATTGATGATCTCATAGGAAAGGATCCTATAGGCAAAAATGATCACGCAGGCTGGAATTTCAATTTCAGTAGGATGACAAGAGACTGGAAACCCTCATTTGAGTTCTGGAATTAAACAAAGGTAAATAGACACCTGGACAGATTTAGCCCCAGTGGCCTGGGCAGGAAAACCAAAAGGGAGGACAGTGGCACATATTTATGAAGATACTCAATTTCTCCTGACTAAAATATATTCCAGAGAGAAGAAAGATGGTGAAGGGGGATAAAACATCCATGGCTAAGCTGGAAGTTAAAAATAATATAAAGACAAAAACCATTTTGCAAAGTCGAGTGACAGGCTGGAAGATCAAAAACTTTTTCAGGATCAACAAAGGATGCCTAAAAAAAGACAAAGGTAAATTGTGAAAGAAAACTAGCACAAAGTATTTTAAAAAAGTATAAACATAGAGGTTGCTCTAAGTATACAACAGAAGTTAATGTTGGTCCCTTGAAGAATGACTGAAGAGTTAATTGTGGGGAACACAGAAAGGGCAGTGTCACTAAATCTATATCTTGTTTCTGTTTTTACAGTGGAGGCATCCCAACAGTATCAGGTAATAGATAGAGAAACAATGAACAATCCTTGGGCCCCAATCTATATTTTTGACTTGGATACAAAGGTAGAATGTACTTTAGCCAAATTTGCAGATGACTCTAAAATAGGTCAAAAAATAAATTGCAATAAAAAACAAGAAATCTACAAATGGATATGGTTATGTTTGGAGAATGGGTCAAAAATTGTAAGATGAAGTTTAACATAGTTAAGTGTGAAGTTATCCATTCTGTTTAGAGGAATAGAAAGACAACTTATTATCAAAATGGAGAGAAACTGGAGAGTGTTTTGGCGCAGAGAGATCTGTGTGTCCTCATGAATGAGCACAGAAACCTATATGCAATTACAGGGAGGTAATTAAGGAAGGCAAGTGGAATTTTGGCATACAATATAAAGGAGCTGAAAACGTGTTGCTGGTTAAAGCACAGCAGGTCAGGCAGCATCCAAGGAATAGGAAATTCAATGTTTCGGGCATAAGCCCTTCATCAGGATTCCTTAACCAGCAACACATTTTCAGCTGTGATCTCCAGCATCTGCAGACCTCATTTTTACCTATACAATATAAAGGAGTCCAGTATAAAAATAGGGATGTGCTTCTGGGCATTAGTATTAGGCATAAGTGAGATCACACCTGAAATATCGTGGAAAATCTGTCCCACTTACTCAAGGAGGGATGTAATTGTATTGGAGGCAATTCAGAGCAGGTGACTTAGATTGGTTCCACAGATTAAGGGCTTCTCTTATGAAGAGAGATTCAACAGTTCAGATCTATAGATTCTGTAGATTAGAGGTATGAGAGAAGATCTAACTGAGGTATATAAGGTGCTAAAGGTGATTGTCAAAGTAGATGCAGGAAGGATGTTTCCCGTTGTACAGTAATTTAGAACAAGAGGTCACAATTTTAGGATAAGAGGGAGCAGATTTAAAACAGATTTAATACTCTCAAAGGGTCATGAATCTGTGAAATTCACAATCCCAGAGTGTGGAAGGTGCCAGGACACTGAGTAAACTTAGGGAGGATAGGGCCACATATTTTAATTAGCAATGGGTTGAAGAGTTATGGAGACGTAGCAGGTAATGGAGTGAAAGCTGAGATAGGATCAGCCATGACGTATTAAATGGGAGGGGAGGCTCAAGAGGCTGAACTGCCTATTTCATTCCTAGTTCTTATGTTTTTACATTTGACAACACCTTACACCTTACAGCACGTCATTTCCACTCAGAATTTCAGCGCTCAAATCAACGTCAATAATTTTAGGGCCTAAACACCTTCTTCCACAACCTTTAAACACCCCACATCCCAGGCACTATCATCGTAGCATACCCATTATCACTCTCCGCTGGTCCCTAGAGCGTACTCATTATCACTCACTGCCGGTCCCCACAGCGTACTCATTATCACTCACTGCTGATGCCCACCACGTACCCATTATCACTCTCTGCTGATCCCCACCGCGTACCCATTATCACTCTCTGCTGATCCCCACCGCGTACCCATTATCACTCTCTGCCGGTCCCCACAGCGTACCCATTATCACTCACTGCCGGTCCCCACAGCGTACCCATTATCACTCACTGCCGGTCCCCACCGCGTACCCATTATCACTCACTGCCGGTCCCCACAGCGTACCCATTATCACTCACTGCCGGTCCCCACAGCGTACCCATTATCACTCACTGCCGGTCCCCACCGCGTACTCATTATCACTCACTGCTGATGCCCACCACGTACCCATTATCACTCACTGCTGATGCCCACCACGTACCCATTATCACTCTCTGCTGATCCCCACAGCGTACCCATTATCACTCACTGCCGGTCCCCACCGCGTACCCATTATCACTCTCTGCTGATCCCCACAGCGTACCCATTATCACTCTCTGCTGATCCCCACAGCGTACCCATTATCACTCACTGCCGGTCTCCACCGCGTACCCATTATCACTCACTGCTGATCTCCACAGTGTACTCATTATCACTCACTGCCGGTCCCCACAGCGTACCCATTATCACTCACTGCCGGTCCCCACCGCGTACCCATTATCACTCACTGCCGGTCCCCACCGCGTACCCATTATCACTCTCTGCCGGTCCCCACCGCGTACCCATTATCACTCTCTGCCGGTCCCCACCGCGTACCCATTATCACTCTCTGCCGGTCTCCACAGCGTACCCATTATCACTCACTGCTGATGCCCACCGCGTACCCATTATCACTCACTGCTGGCCCCACCATGTACCCATTATCACTCTCTGCCGGTCTCCACAGCGTACCCATTATCACTCACTGCTGGCCCCACCGCGTACCCATTATTACTCTCTGCCGGTCCCCACCGCGTACCCATTATCACTCTCTGCCGGTCCCCACCGCGTACCCATTATCACTCTCTGCCGGTCTCCACAGCGTACCCATTATCACTCACTGCTGATGCCCACCGCGTACCCATTATCACTCACTGCTGGCCCCACCATGTACCCATTATCACTCTCTGCCGGTCTCCACAGCGTACCCATTATCACTCACTGCTGGCCCCACCGCGTACCCATTATCACTCACTGCTGGCCCCACCGCGTACCCATTATCACTCACTGCTGATGCCCACCACGTACCCATTATCACTCACTGCTGATCCCCACCGCGTACCCATTATCACTCTCTGCCGGTCCCCACCGCATACCCATGATCACTCACTGCTGATCCCCACCGCATACCCATTATCACTCACTGCTGATCCCCATAGCAGCTTTTCTTCCTCATTGGCTCACCATTATCCATTCCTTTGCTCACCTGCTGTTTTCTCTCTCTTGGCTCCAACTCTATCTACCGTTCACTTTCCCAGAACCTTTCCCAAACCTCAGTCAATCATCTAGACTGTAACCCTAACTAGCCCCACTGAGTGCACCAAACAACCACTAACCAGTTTTTCTGTCCCTCCTTTCCTTTCCTGATTTCTGTTCTCCTGTGATCACCTTTTTACATCCTGGGAGACATGTTGCTCCTTTACTGTCACACATTAGCTAGAGCAAACATTTGTCCCTATTTCCTGCATGTTAATTCACAAACCCCTGCTTTCCACCCTCTTCACATGGCAGACATCTGTGGCATGATATTGGTAGCACAGTGTGATGGGGAGGTGGTTTGATTTTAACACCAACTGGATCTGGTTTGGCGTTCCCTCAGCTACCTCTGAATCATACAGCCATGTGCAAAGGGAGTTGCCATGACCGAGAGAGAGAGAGAGAGAGAGAGAGAGAGAGAGAGAGAGAGAGAGAGACATAACGAAATTATGTAGCCATAAAGGTTTAACACTTTCTGTGAGAGTGGGGTCCAAGATGGCAGTGGGGTCATGGGACTGCATGAGGGCTTTTGCCAGGTGCTCACCCACTCCAATCTGTTTTCTTTTCTTTTTCTCATTTGCTTCTATTTTCTTTTGGCTGGTTAGTCAGAGGCATCGGTGCAGCAGTAAGAGTGGGCTCTGCACAGAATAGTGGCAGCTTCGGCAGCACGCTGACAAGGTCACACTTTGAAGGAGGGTGGCTGGAGCAGAACTGTTGGTACAGTCGCAGTCTAACCTGGCCTGGCAGGGGAGCCATGGACCTCCTGGTCACAGTAGGCCCAAAAGTAGGGACTCCTGATTATCAGTGAGGCTGTGACAACAGCACAGCTGGGACTCCCTGGTTCCGGGCAAGTGTGGGTTCAGTACAGGAAACTGAACTGGACTTGCCATATAAAATATGTGGCGACAAGAGCCGGTCATAGGCAAGGGAGTAACTCATTTCCTAACCCCTAAAGCCTGACCATCATCAACAAGGTATAAGTCAGGTGTGTGATGATATACTTCCCACTAGCTGGATGGGTGCAGTTCCAACAAGAGGCACGGCATCCATCCAAGACAGCATTCAGTCTCTCTACCACTGACGTTCAATAGGAGCAGTGTGTAGCACCCAAAAGATGCATTCCAGACATTCACTATGGCTCCTTGTATAGAACTTTCCATATCCAAAGCTACAGCCGTCTAGAAGGATGAAGGCAACAGATAATTAGAAATACCACTGAAATAACTCCACAAAGGTTGGTATCCTGTCACCAAGTCATCCTTTATTTACATGTGCATAGCAATGACACTGACCTATCCTTCACAGAGCTGGCCCTTAGAGAGCGCAGAAACCCTGACACACTGTTTAATTATTTTTATGCAATAACCTTATGTAAAGAGGAGGCTGCAAATAAGAAACATATTGAAATATAAATTATTTATTGCAAACAATAATATACAAAAGGTAAGTTTATTTAAGACAGCTTTTTCCAAATTCACCTAAAGGGAAAATATCTGATTTGATACTTTATTTCTGTATAAAAGTCGGACATTCAAGAGTTTCAGCCACATTACAGAGTAACTGAATTCTGTACTATTGAATCCCTATTAAACTTTTCCAATAAAACTGTTAACAAATATATATTCTTGAATGCCTGTTGTCTTTTTTAAAAAGCAATCTGTACAACCATGCCACAGCTTAATGAAGAGAGAGAGAAAACTTAAGAGGTTCTTGTAAATGTCAGATAAAAAAAGTTACAAAAAAGGTTTTTCATTTCTCTAGTTAGCAAAAAGTAGTAGCTGAAACAATTAGCAAATGCAGTCTGCATATTCATTTGAAAATGATCTTCCAGTCTTTGACACATCTGATTAGCTTAATATAGTTGAGTTTATTTTTTTTTAACATCCACACAGCTGTACAGAAAAGAACTACGTACAAGATGTGAAACAAAATTACTTTAATAAGAAACTTTACAAGATAAATAAATGTTGGGAATTGATAATTGAGCACGGAGAGAGCAGTGGACACCCAGAGACAGGGTACAAGCTCCTCTTTCTCCACTTGCACATGAAATAACCACTGGTCGGAATGCTGTCTGGCGAAACATTTTGCAGTACGACAAGTTTAAATCTGTCAGCCAGGACTCACTGATTGGACAGATGAACAGCCCCCAATTTGGCATTGTGGGTCTACCTACAGTAAAATAATTGCAACGGTTCAAGAAGGTAGCTCACCTTCACCTCCCAAGGGCAACTAGAAATGGATTTTAAATGTGACCCACTCAGTGACACCAACATATCATGAATAAATAAAAAATGTATCAGCTGGGATCATAACAATTAAGTCACATTATTTGTCAAAATGCAGTTTTGACTCAATGCTAAAAAAAAACTTTCTGACCCTTGAAAGAAGAAATCATCTTCACAGAAACCAAAACTCCTCAAACAATTCCTCTACATTAGATCCAGGATACCAATAATTAATAATGTCTATAAACCATCTCTTCCTTTCTCACATAACAGCCTCTTCTGCTGGGATTGACTGATGCTTCGTCTTTCACCACTATTTCTAAGCCACTGGACTAACAGATGAAGAAGGACTGGTGGCATCATTTTACTTAAAGCACCCAGGCCTTACTATCACTATTATAACATTGTGGGTTAACCTACAGCAGGTGAACTGCAGCGGTTCAAGAAGGCAGCTCACCCCCACTTTCTCAAAGGGCAATTAGGGATGGCCAATCAGCAACGCCCACATCCCACAAATTAATGAAAGGAAACAGCAGCCAGCGCCTGTGTGAGACTAAAGACCAGAGCGGACCAACAGCGAATAGAAATCAGAAGGAGACAAAATGCAGATGTTCCTAAAGAAAGAAAAAATATAGCAAACAAGTGAGTTCACAAAAAGCATTGCCATTTTTCAGAAGGACCTGCCAATCAGATGGCATCTCTCAGCACAGGTTTGTAAAAGGTGAAATTGCAAGCAGCTGCCCTTCAAGGCATGTCTATTGAAAAACATGCAGAAAAGACCAATGTGGATGACAATAATCACATTCGGGCAGTAAAGGACTAAATCTGAATCACAATCTGGTAAAAAAGCAGAAAACATTAGAATTCAACTGTTTGCTCACTTCCTCATGGCAAGGGTAAAAACAAAACTTTTTGTACTTTGCTGAGAAGCTGAAAGAAGCTAGAAGGGAAATAGTTATCAGAAAAAATAATAATATTTTTGTAAGTAAAACTATAATAAACTGCAGAAAAAATATGAAGAATCAGAACATAATTTAAAATTTCATTCAGACTCCTAATATCAGGAACAAAGTTAAGAGCAGGAAATTGAAGGCAGATGAATATCTAAACCAGTCAAGTAATTTAGAGGTAAGAAACGAATTTCATTCAAAATATATTTAAAATGCAAAAAGAACATTGGAAAAACAGCACAAATCTCTCCGAGAAGAAAACGTTCAAAATCCTCCATTACCTTTAAGATTGTGAGAAACTTACCAAAAAGAAGTAAAATAGGCAGGAATCTTCATTTTGATTCCTAAAACCAGAAAGGTCATACGTGTACTTCAGGATAAAATATTTAATACAATTTAAAAAGTTTGAAGTGTTTAAAGAAAATTAAAAGTTCTATTCAAAGTATTGCTATTCTACAGAACTTTACAACTCTGAAGCTATTATTTTTAAAAATATAAGGATTTTATAAGAAAAAAAATTTCAGAGCTGGTAGCATTAAAACATTACAAAGTAACCAATAAATATAATGTAAAGTTTTATTAGGTAACCTGATATGGTTCAACAGTGACACAGAATTAACAAAGACCAGTAAAAGAAGAAAAGTCTTTGAAGGCACTGGCAAATCTTGCAGTGACTTGGAATGTGACAGTGTTGCTGAATGCAAAAAGAAAAAGTTCATAAAATATTAGATTTGGAACAGGATTCCATTAAAATTCTTTTACAACAATAAAATTAATCCACACATTGAGAAGAATGGAGGAAGCATTTCACAGAAAGTGCCCCAACAGGAAGAGGAGAAAGAACCATTGTTCCAGTAATACAAGACCTAGGAAACCAGGAGGAATTCCTCTTACTAGACCCTCTTGATAATTGTTAGTGCTCAAATATGGTGGAATCATTCCTGATGAAGGGCACATGCCCAAAACATCAATTCTCCTGCTCCTTGGATGCTGCCTGACCTGCTGTGCTTTCCCAGCAACACACTCTCAACTCTGATGGCCAGCATCTACAGTCTCACTTTCTCCTAGAATCACTAGTGCCATGAGATGAATATCATGCTGATGATATTGTGGTGAACATTGTAGAAATTGGAATCAAAGATTCCCAGTATCCATTCTTCTTGATTGCGTGGAATTCCTGAGTCATGACCTTCTGCTGGTTTTCATTTTAATTCTCTGGATTCATTAAAACATGAGAAAGAGGGTGGATAATGGCTACCCTTTACCACACAAGGACAGAGATCACTAATACCCTCTGATTTCTTTATTGTCACCTTTCATTCTTAATCAAATACCATGGGGCATGTTTAAACATTTGTTGTTCAACAGTTAATGAAATTTAAAAAATAAATATTGGCTGGAGGATTCCTATGCTACACATCCTCAAATGGAGAAAGGGTGAACAGCATCCCTAAGGGTATGGAATGATCCAGAACATGACGTTCCGCAGGAAGAAATCTATAAGAATGAAAACATCAATCCCAGAGAAGTCAATGAACCATTGTTCAAAGCACCAAACACAGAAGAGAATTTGACTATTAAACAAAAAGCTAAAACATACAGTAGAAGACTTTATTGGCCTAAGGCTGAACCTCAAAAGACAATCTGTAGAAATCACTTACATTGGACCCCAAATCCTGATTCATCAAAAGAAGTTCCAGCAAATGGAAAGTATTTACATTGGTGTCGGAGCTTTATTTCCAACTATCAGGAAGGAAGAGGCGCTGCAGGTGTTGTATCACAGGAAATGCTTTCAATCCCAATCCCTTTGAAGAATCCTCCAAGGATGAGGGTTGTCCACACTGACAAAAACTGCTGAACAATTGAGCTCCACATTCTGCCAAGATCATTGGTGAAATTCTAAATAAAATAGTACTGACAGCGCAGCAACCTGCTTTACATACAGGTGATGCAGAACCATCAGTACTACTGATAACATTGGTATGAAAGAAATCTACTGCATCAGGCTAAAGAACACATAGTATGACAGAAGACAGTCGCAATGTCTAACCTCAAGATAATCAGTTACATGGCCAGCACACAGTTCTAAAAACAAAACTGCTTCTCTCATCAGCACAATCATATTCCCTGAAGGACACCTTAGAAATCACAGATCCTTCAGGTGAAGTAATGGATCACTAACAATACCAACGTTAAAGATTAATCAAATTCTCAATGAAAAAAATCATCCTCCACAGGAGAAATAAAAGAATGATCATCATCAAAGTCAGTGCTCCTCAAGCCAATGATCTGCCGATTTTCCAAGCCCCAAACAATGCATTGCAGAAGAATCCTAAAACTATCAGTTTACTTGAATTTGTGGTGAAGGCAGGAACTTTGGAAAGGGGGTGGGGTGGGGGTGGGTGGAATAGATGTTACTATAAAATGTAATATAGTTAGTTATACCATTGAATAATGGGTTAATGGAGGGACCAAAGCTTGGGAAGGAGATATTGAATATAGTAATGTATGTGAATGGGTTAACCTTGGATCTAAGTGGAAGCTGTACCTACCCTGATATAAAACACAACCATTAGGAAGTGCTGAGGAAGTCTTAAGTAGTCTTGAGGTCTGGGCACTTGTATTTCAAGAGAGTCAAATCTTATAGTCTTCATGTTACCATCAATTAGTAAGTTATTACTAATAAATAACTTTGTTACCTAAAGTAATTCTTCTGCTGATACATCTTTGTTATCCATCTTCACCACTAACCACCACACTAATACAGGAAGGAGAATTGGTAATAGTATTCTCTGCAAGGTACCCAGGTCTTATTATTTCGATATAATTACAATGCAGCAGAGGATAAAAGAATTAAGTTGTGTTAAAACTTTGCCTCAATTGAAGAATTTTGTCCAATAACATAGAAAGGATATGAAGAATTTACAGATGGTGCAAAAAAGGCTTCATGAAATTGGTTATAGGGATGAAGATTGAACATTGAAAGTTAGAGATGCTGTGATTGGTAGATACGTTTAAAATGAAGAAGGTTATGGACAAAGTAGTTAGAGAGAGAAATTATTCCCATTGGTTGGTAGAAGCATGAAGCAGAGGTCAAACATTTCAGGGAAGAATCAATTGCAATCCATGAGAAACGTTTTCATGCATTGAGTGGTTAGACGTAGAATGCATTGCTGGAGAGTATGATGAAGGCAGATTCAGTGATGGCTTTCAGAGGGGAATTGTTTATACATCTAAAAAGAAAATTTGTCAGGATGATGTTAGATAGGATTAGGTTAAATTGCTCTTCTAGAGAGCCACCACTGACATGAAAAGTTGAAGGATCTCCTATGATTCCTCAATTTTATAAGCTACCTTTTGACTTGCTTTAGTTCAGTCACAGACACCTGATGTGAAAGGGATGGAGTTGGTGATTAAAGAAGGGAGTCTGTGACAGGAACCAAAGACAATACCTTCAGTTTTCCCAATAACCATTTGGAGGAAATTTCTGCTCATGAATTGAACTGGATTGAATATAAATAGTGTGATAAATTACACAGAGTAGAAAGAATGAGTGATCTATTGTGGAGGTAAAACTGGCTGTCATCAATGTACATGTTTAATCTAATGTTGTATTTTCACATGATGGCTCCGACATGTAGCATATACAGAAAAAGTAAGAGACAAAACGTGTAGTGCTGGAAAAGCACAGCCAGTCAGACAACATCCAAGGAACAGAAGAGTCAATATTTTCAGTATAAGTCCTTCATCAGCTCATGCTCAAAACATTGACTCTCCTGCTCCTCAGATGCTGCCTGACTGGCTGTGCTTTTCCAGCACCACACGTTTTGACTCTGATCTCCAACATCTGCAGTTCTCATGTCTCCTAACAAGTAAGAGACACCAATGATAGATCCTTGAGAACACTGGGGTGTCAATTTGGAAGCAGGAAGAGAAGCCATTCCTGGTGGTTCCCTGACTATGACACCATCTGGCTGTAAAAGACATTCTGTAAATGTACATCTGGAAGAGATTTTTATACATTTTATTAAGAGGTGTATTACTGTGAGCCCTACATTTAGAGAAATAATTTATGCTGACTCTTATTTTTCTACTTTCTTTCATAGGATCTGGGTGTCATCATTACTGCCTTTCCCTGATTGATTCAAGGAGGCCTTTGACAAGATGCCACACAGGAGGTTACTGAGTAAGATAATGGCCCATGATGTTAAAGACAAGGTGCTAGGATGGATAGAAGCTTGGCTGTCTGGCAGAGAGTGGGGATAAAAGGGTCCTTCTCAGGATGGCAGCCAGTGACAAATGTGTTCTGCTAGGCTCAGTGTTGGAACCATAACTCTTCACTTTATACATGAACAATCTAGATGAAGGAAATGAGGGCATTCTTGCTAAGTTTGCAGATGATACAAAGATAGGTAGAGGGGCAGGTAGCACTGAGGAGCTGGGAAGGCTGTAGAAGGATTTGGATAGGTTAGGAGAGTGGGCAAAGAAGTGCAGATGGAGTACAACGTGGGAAAGTGTGAGATAGGAGAATAGAGGCATGGACTATTTTCTAAATGGGGAGAAAATTCAAAAGTCTGGAGGTGCAAAGAGACTTTGGAGTTCTAGTCCAGGATTCTCTCAAGGTAAACTTGCAGCTTGAGTCAGAAGTCAGGAAGGCAGATGCATGGATGGCATTTATTTCAAGAGGACTTGAATATTAAAGCAGGAATGTACTTTGGAGGCTGTAGAAGGATGTGCTGATGTATTCAGAGAAGTTTCACAAGGATTGTCCCAGGAATGACTAGTTTAAAATGAGGAATGTTTGGGTCTATACTCAATGGAGCTTAGAAGGAGGAGAGGGGATCTAATTGAAACTTACAGAATACTGAATGGCCTGGAGAGAGTGGATATTGGAAAGATGTTTCCATTGGTAGAAGAGACCAAAACCTGAGGACTAAAGGGAATATCCTTCAGAATGGAGATAAGGAGAAACTTCTTCAGCCATTGAGTGGGGAATCTATACATTCCCACAGAAAGTTGTGGAAGCCAGGTCACCGAGTATATTTAAGATAGAGATAGCTAGGTTCTTGATTGTAAAGGGGATCAAGTGTTACAGGAACAGATTGGATAGAGAAACTTATCAGCCATGACTGAACGTCAGTGCAGACTCGATAAGTTGAAAGGCCTAATTTCTGCACCTATGTCTTACGGTCCCTGAGAGAATGGTGGCGATCTGCCTTCTTCAACAGACGCAGTCCACGGGATGTAGACACACTAGCAATCGCTGACATCACGCATTCTGCAACTTCTACCCCCACTACTGCTGTCGTCACCACCACTTCCACCCCCACCAATGCCACTCACCTGCATACTGCCGACATGCCCCCCTCTCCCCACAGATCCTACTGTTACCGTCCCCATCCCCTTAAGGGAAACATCACCCCCGCTAATGGCTCCACCCCCATTCCCCCTACCACCACGCCCACTCCAGTTTCAGGCTCCATCTCCACTCCCAGCTCCACACTTACACCAGGTCCTAGCTCCCAGCCCTGCCAAGGTTTCACCATCCCCAGACCTCCCCCTCATGGAGGACGAATGATTAGTCCTCAGCAAAGGCCTTACCTTTATCCCCCTCCATCCACACATCAACGAATTCAATACGTGCTGAGACGTTGAACACTTCTTCCACCTCCTCTGCCTCCGACCTTATTTTTTCAATCAGGACTCCCGCCCACCTTTCGAGGATCCCTTCACTCACCTCCAACACACTCCATCCACCTGGATACCTCGTGCCGGTCTGTTACCCGCCCTCAACCTCTTTATTTCCAACTGCCGCTGAGATATAAACTGCCTCAACCTGTCTACCCCCTCCCCCACTCCAACCTCTCATCCTCACAACGCGCAGCCCTCCACTCCCTCTGCTCCAATCCCAACCTCACCATCAAACCAGCGGATAAAGGGGGTGCAGTGTCCCAGACCATACAGAACCTCATCACCTCAGGAGATCTCCCATCCACAGCTTCCAACCTCATATTTCGGGCATCCCGTACCACCCGATTCTACCTCCTTCCCAAGATCCACAAGCCTGACCACCCTGGCCGACCCATTGTCTCAGCATGCTCCTGTCCCACCGAACTAATCTCCACCTACCTCGATACTGTCCTATTCCCCCGGTCCAGGAACTCCCCACATACATTCAGGACACCACCGACTCCCTCCACCACCTCCAAGACTTCCGTTTCCCCGGCCCCCAAAGCCTCATCTTCATCATGGACATCCAATTCCTCTATATCCACCATTACCAGGGCCTCCAAGCCTTCCGTTTTTTCCTCTCCCAACATCTCCACCAGTACCCTTTCACTGACACTCTCATTCATTTGGCTGAACTGGTCCTCATCCTTAACAAGTTCTCCTTCGAATCCTCCCATTTCCTCCGGATGAAAGGGGTAGCCATGGGCACCCGCATGTGCCCCAGCCATGCCTGTCTCTTTGTTGGCTATGTAGAACAGTCCATCTTCCGTAATTACACCGCACCACTCCTCACCTCTTCCTCTGCTACATTGATGACTGTATCGGCGCCACCCTGTGCTCCCACGAGGAGGTTGAGCAATTCATCAATTTCACCAACACATTCTTTCCCGACCTTAAATTCACCTGGACCATCTCTGACACCTCTCTCCCCTTCCTGGACCTCTCCAACTCCATCAATGACGACAGACTTAACACTGACATTTTTTTGCAAACCCACCGATCTGGATTACATCTCTTTCCACTCTACTTCCTGCAAAAATGTTATCCCGCATTCCCAATTCCTCCGCCTCCGCCGTATCTGCTCCCAGAAAGACCAGTTCCACCATGGAACACAGCAGATGGTCTCCTTCTTTAAAGACAATAATTTCCCTTCCCATGTGGTTGAAGATGCCCTCTAACCCATCTCATCCATGTCTCTCGAACCCCACCCCTCCAACCCACAACAAGGACAGAACGCCCCCTGGTGCTCACCTTCCACCCTACCAACCTCCATATAAACCGCATCATCCGCCGACATTTCCGCCACCTACAAACAGACCCTACCACCAGGGATATATTTCCCTCCCCGCCCCTATCCGCCTTCTGCAAAGACCATTCCCTCCGTGACTACCTGGTCAGGTCTATGCAACCCCTACAACCCACCCTCTTGTCGGGGCACCTTCCCCTGCCACCGCAGGAATTGCAAAACCTATGCCCACACCTCCCCACATCACACCCCATTCCATCCAAGACCCCAAAGGAGCCTTCCACATCCACCAATGTCATTTATTGTATCCGTTGCCCCTGATGCGGTCTCCTCTACATAGGGGAGATCGGATGCCTCCTAGCAGAGCGCTTTAGGGAACATCTCTGGGACACCCGCACCAATCAACCCCACCACCCTCTGGCCAAACATTTCAACTACCCCTCTCACTCTGCCAAGGACATGCAGGTCCTGGGCCCCCTCCACCACCTCTCCTTCACCACCCGACACCTGGAGGAAGAACGCCTCATCTTCTGCCTCGGCACCTTTCAACCCCAGGGCATCAATGTGGACTTCATCAGTTTCCTCATTTCCCCGCCCTCCACCTTACTCCAATTCCAACATGCCAGCCCAGCACCATCCTCATGACCTGCCCTACCTGCCAATCTTCCTTTCCACCTATCCGTTCCACCCTCATCTCCGTCCTATCAACTTCACCCCCAACTCCATCCATCTATTGCACTCTTAGCTACCTTCTGTCCAGCCCCCTCCCATTTATCTCTCCACCCTGGAGGCTCCCTGCCTCATTGCTGATGAAGGGGTTTTGCCCAAAACATTGATTTTCCTGCTCCTCGGATGCTGCCTGACCTGCTGCGCTTTTCCAGCTCCACTCTTATCTGGACTCTGATCTTTAGCATTTGCAGTGCCCATTTTCGCTACTGGCAATGCTGTTAGGAAAGGAATTCTAGGATTTTGACCCAGTAGCATGGAACAACTTGGAGAGAATTTGCAGGTGATGATGTTCCTATTTGTCTGCTGCCCTTGTCCTTCAAGACGGTCAGTGGTAAGAAGCCTTTGCATGAATGAGACAAAGCGTAGGAGCATATATCCGGGAACATAAAGACTGATACTCAGAATTTCTATAGGTACGTGAAGAGAAAGAGATTAGTGAAGATAAATGTAGGCCCCTACAGACAGAAACAGGAGAACACATAACAGGGGACAAAGAAATGGCTGACAACTGAATACATACTTTGGTAATGTCTTCACAAAAGATGACATAAATCAGATACCAGAAATGCTGGGGAATGAAAGATTTAGTGAGAGGGAAGAACCGAGGGATATCAATATTAGTAGAGAAATGGTGCTGGGAAAATTGAGGGGACTGAAGGTGGATAAATTCCCAAGGGCTGATAATCTACATTCCAGATTACTTAAGGAAGTGGCACTAGGAATAGCGAATGCATTTTTGTGGTCATCTTCCAGGATTCTATAGACTCTGGTACAGTCCCTATAGTTTGGAGGATAGATAATGTCACTCCAATAAGAACATTAAAAGCGAGCAGAACTACATGACAACACCAAGGATTAGATTAGATTAGATTAGATTACATTAGATTAGATCAGTTCTGAACAGATACAACATAACCTTTTGGTCCAGCAGCTAGTGTAGCTGTTTGCCTGGTGACAAAAACAAATTTGAATTAGGCCAATCAGTTTAAATTATACCCTCACAAAAAAAATCAAACTCCAATCCAGTTTGAATGGAGTATATTGACAATATTAAAAGCTCATGACACAATCCGATGCTTTGGCAGTATAAGCCCGGGGAAAACTGAACAGCTGGGAGACAACTGCCAAAAGCCCAGCAGATGTAGACTGCTAGTCAGAACTGTCCGAGAGGCACCTGTCTAGAGAAGGAGTTGGCACAGAGAAAAACATCGACTCCGACCTGGACAGCAAATCTGCAAAGAAAACATTTAACAGCTGACTGGTTTTGAAATTTAAATTTTTCAGTAAATCTTAATCGGGAGTTTTATCGGACTAGTATTATGGAAGAGAAAGTAAAAGATAAGTTAGAGAAGGAGTTGTAAACAGTTTTTAGTTAGTTAATTATTCTTTGTTATACTTTAAGAAATAAAGTTATTAATTTGTACTTTAATAGTTCTTGGCCTTGAATTTTCACAATTACCGCACGGGATAAATCTTTTCTGTGTTGCTGGTTTAAATTAAGCAGGAGGATTTACCCCGTGTCGCAACAAGTCCAAGAGTTTAAATGCTTTGGCATGGACTGCTTTGGGATCAACACTACAAGTTTTGTGAAAGGGTAGTTTGGTGAGAAAGGAGTTGTTCTTTTTCCTTTTCATTTTCTTTTATCAAAGACACCAGGAGTTGGAAAGCTTCATGAGAGAGAGGTGAGGTTTGAAAATATTTAAGAAGCATCACAGGGAAAACATAAGCTGACCAATTGGGACTGGGAGCCATCATGGGATGAGGGACCACCTGGATAAGTAAGACCAAGAGAACTCCCCTACTGCTCTGCCTTTAAAGTAAGTAGTTTAGTTAGATAGAGTATTTAAAAGACAGGGAATAACAATTTTTTTTGTATATATTTTAAAATGTTAAAATAGAGGAATAAGAACTAAATGGAAAGAGGGTAATTTAAGGGTATGTCAAGACCACTTTGAGACTGTGGAAAAAAAATACGAAATTATATTGTTTTAAACCAAGAAAACTGAATGGGATGTTGCAAACTGGACCTCATGTGGTATACCTACAACGTCGCCTTCCTCAAGCAGTCGGGGAGATCACCGGACAGCATGGTTCTGTATGTTTTTATTCAGAGCAGTTTTGCCTAGAGACGGTCCTTTAATTGGTCAATTGTTATGAGCTCAGGAAAGATCAGCATAGTAAGAACCACTCAGTGAGCTCCTTGGCAAGTGGCGATAACCTTATATGCAGACAACAGAGGAGAAAATTCTATTGTGCTAAACGGAAGCTCCTCAATCTCTGTCTCTTTCTCTCTCTCTTCCCCCCTCCCCAGTGCCCCCCACCCCACAGAGAATTTATTTTTTTAAAAACTCCTGGTTGCTGTTCTCAATCACCAATTCTCTATAAATTGCTCTTTGCAAATTGCTTTGTTGAAATGAAAAATGGGGAAAACAATCTTCAGAGGCAGAGAGAAGTCAAATCCTCAACCAGTGATTGAAAGACTGAGAATTGGAAAGTCTACAACTTCACATCATTAGCAAAGAGTTGAAAGAAAGCAATGGAACCATGTTTGTGATTTGGACTGGTGCCAGAACTGTGATGCCGTGGTAATGTTTCTCCTTCTTTCCCTCAAATAATTGCCTTTGTTTTTCTGTTTGTTTGCAGATAGGAACTATTATTTAGGGGGAAAGAACATAAGTAATGGTGTTATAAATGAACAATTCGTGTTTCTTTTTGCTATTGATTAAAACAGTTTGATTAAAATAAATAGTTATTTTCTTATTATTGGAAAACCAGGTGTACATATTCTTTTAACCTTAACCATGCAATCTCCTCCACATTGGTGAATCTAAATACAGACTGAGTGACCACTTTGCAGACTACCTCCACACTGTCTATGAGAATGACTCTGACTGAGGAGTCACTTGCCATTTCAATGCAGCCTCTCATGTTCACATTGTAGAAGGTTGAAGTTGGAAGTGTCAATGCCCCAGCAAAGACCAATGAAAGCTGGAGGAACAGCATCTCATTTTCTGCTCAGGCACTCTACAGCCTTCAGGGCTCAACATTGGGTTCAACAATTTTTCAAAGCATGAACTATGTCCTCCATTACATCCTGCATTGTGCAGACTTCTCCAGATCCTAAAGGAGCCTTCCACATCCATCAAAGTTTTACCTGCACATCCACTAATATCATTTATTGTATCCAATGCTCCCGATGTGGTCTCCTCTACATTGGGGAGACTGGGTGCCTCCTAGCAGAGCGCTTTAGGGAACATCAACCACACCGCCCTGTGGCCCAACATTTCAACTCCCCCTTCCACTCTGCCAAGGACATGGAGGTCCTGGGCCTCCTTCACCACCACTTCCTCATCACCAGGCGCCTGGAGGAAGAACGCTTTATCTTCCGCCTCAGAACACTTCAACCCCAGGGCATCAATGTGGACTTCAACAGCTTCCTCATTTCCCCTTCCCCCACCTCACCCCAGTTCCAAAATTCAGGCTCAGCACTGTCCCCGTGACTTGTCCAGACTTGTCCGACCTGCCTAGTTCCTTTTCCACCTATCCACTCCGCCCTCTCCTCCCTGACCTATCACCTTCATCCCCTCCCCCACTCACCCATTGTACTCTATGCTACTCTCTCCCCACCCCCACCCTCCTCTAGCTTATCTCTCCACACTTCCAGCTCACTGCCTTTATTCCTGATGAAGTTTTGCCCGAAACGTCGATTTCGCTGCACGTTGGATGCTGCCTGAACTGCTGTGCTCTTCCAGCACCACTGATCCAGAATCTGGTTTCCAGCATCTGCAGTCATTGTTTTTACCTCGTTGATTTTAACCCTACTGCGAATCCTCATGCAAGGATGCCTGCCTTGAAGAAGTTTTCCTCCTCTCTCTACAAGAATCTCAGGAAGTCCCTCTCCCACTGCAACTGCCAGGTCATTTCCTCTGCCCTGAAGCTCTTCAACCATGTCGTGAAACAAACTCGCTACCACAGCCACATTTGCTTCCTCAGTTCCTGCCTCCGTAACCGACTCATCTCACACGGACTCCGGACCACCTTTAAACCAGCAGAGTTCAGACCCGAACAGGACAAACAGTACAGACTACAGATTCAAAAACACCAGCAACAGTTCTCTTTCAGGATCCTCCGCTCCACACTTGCAGCAATGCGCTGGCACCTAACCTCTCTACAGTCAGCCCTGCCTCAGCTGAGGGCCACACTCTCTCAGAATTGAAAAGGACCCACTCTGTACTACATCCTCAGGAGAATTCATACTCTCAACAAACAGTATTTCAACTCCATCTCAAACATCAAAAACTGTAAGTACAACAAACTTTTATCCACCCACCTCCATAACCAGCGCTCCTCAAACATTCCAGAAGATTCCCCTGACCTCAGAAACGCCATTAGCCATGCAGCTGATGCAGCTACCACCGCCACACTGATTGATGATGTCATTTCCACCCCCATCATGGCCACTCCCACAGCCACTTCCGGCCCTCACATCATCGCTGATGCCACCCCTACTGCCGGTGTCTGCCACTACTTCCATCCCCACCAGCGCCACTCACTTGCATTCTGCTGACACACCCCCCACAGACCCCACTGTCACTATCCCCACCTCCCAGAACCCCGAGGGGAACACTACCCCTGCTCATGACACCACCCCCATTTCCCCACCATCACACCCACTCCAGTTACTGGCTCTGACCCCACTCCCAGCTCCACACCCACACCAGATCCCAGCTCCCAGCCCTGCCGAGTTTTCACCATCCCCCCAGACCTCCCCCTCACTGAGGATGAACGATCAGTTATCAAAGGACTCACCTCCATCCCCCTCCGTCCACGCATCAATGAATTTAATACATGCCGTGACGTCGAACAATTCTTCCGTCGCCTCCACCTCCGAGCTTACTTTCACAATCAGGTTTCCCGCCCACCTTCTGAGGACCCCTTCGCCCACCTCCAACACACTGCATCCACCTGGACACCCTGCGCTGGCCTATTACCTGCCCTCGACCTCTTCATTTCCAACTGCCACTGGGACATTAACCGCCTCAACCAGTCTACTCCCCTCCCCCACTCTAACCTCTCACCGTCACAACGTGCAGCCCTGCAATCCCTCCGCTCCAATCCCAACTTCACCATTAAGCCAGCGGATAAAGGGGGTGCAGTGGTAGGCTGGCGCACTGACCTCTACACCGCTGAAGCTAAACACCAACTCGAGGTCACCTCTTCCTACTGCCTCCTAGACCATGACCCCACCCCCATCGCCAAACCATCATCTCCCAGACCATACAGAACCTAATCACCTCAGGAGATCTCCCACCCACAGCTTCCAACCTCATAGTCCGGGAACCCCGCACTGCCCGGTTCTACCTCCTTCCCAAGCTCCACAAGCCTGACCACCCTGGCCGACCCATTGTCTCGGCCTGCTCCTGCCCCACTGAACTCATCTCTACCTCCCTCGACACTGTCCTATTCCCCCCTATTCCAGGAACTCCCCACATACTTTTGAGACACCACCCACGCCCTCCACCTCCTCCAAGACTTCCGTTTCCCTGGCCCCCAACGCCTCATCTTCACCATGGATATCCAATCCCTCTACACCTCCATCCGCCATGACCAGGGCCTCCAAGCCCTCCGTTTTTTCCTCTCCAGACGTCCCCAACAGTACCCTTCCACCGACACTCTCATTCGTTCGGCCGAACTGGTCCTCACCCTTAATTTCTCCTTCAAATCCTCCCACTTCCTCCAGACCAAAGGGGTAGCTATGGGCACACGTATGGGCCCCAGCTATGCCTGTCTCTTTGTTGGCTACGTAGAACAGTTGATCTTCCGTAATTACACCAGCACCACTCCTCACCTCTTCCTCCGCTACATTGATGACTGCATCGGCGCCACCTCGTGCTCCCGCGAGGAGATTGAGCAATTCATCAACTTCACCAACACATTCCACCCTGACCTTAAATTTACCTGGACCATCTCTGACACCTCCCTCCCCTTCCTGGACCTCTCCATCTCCATTAATGACGACCGACTTGACACTGACAATTTTTACAAACCCACCGACTCCCACAGCTACCTGGATTACACCTCTTCCCACCCTACCTCTTGCAAAAATGCCATCCCGTATTCCCAATTCCTCCGCCTCTGCCGTATCTGCTCCCAGGAGGACCAGTTCCACCATAGAACACACCAGATGGCCTCCTTTAGAAACTGCAATTTCCCTTCCCACATGGTTAAAGATGCCCTCCAACGCATCTCGCCCACATCCCACACCTTCGCCCTCAGACCCCACCCCTCCAACCGTAACAAGGACAGAACGCCCCTGGTGCTCACCTTCCACCCTACAACCTTCGCATAAACCAAATCATCCACCGACATTTCCGCCACCTCCAAAAAGACCCCACCACCAGGGATATATTTCCCTCCCCACCCCTTTCCACCTTCCACAAAGACCGTTCCCTCCGTGACTACCTGGTCAGGTCCACGCCCCCCTACGACCCACTCTCCCATCCTGGCACTTTCCCCTGCCACCGCAGGAACTTAAAACCTGTGCCCACACCTCCTCCCTCACCTCCATCCAAGGTCCTAAAGGAGCCTTCCACATCCAAAGTTTTACTTGCACATCCACTAATATCATTTATTGTATCCGTTGCTCCTGATGCAGTCTCCTCTACATTGGGGAGACTGGGCACCTCCTAGCAGAGCGCTTTAGGGAACATCTCCGAGATACCCGCACCAATCAACCACACCACCCCGTGGCCCAACATTTCAACGCCCCCTCCCACTCTGCCGAGGACATGGAGGTCCTGGGCCTCCTTCACCACCGCTCCCTCACCACCAGACGTCTGGAGTAAGAACGCCTCATCTTCCGCCTCGGAACACTTCAACCCCTGGGCATCAATGTGGACTTCAACAGCTTCCTCATTTCCCCTTCCCCCACCTCACCCTAGTTCCAAACTTCCAGCTCAGCACTGTCCCCATGACTTGTCCTACCTGCCTATCTTCTTTTCCACCTATCCACTCCACCTTCCTCCCTGACCTATCACCTTCATCCCCTCCACCACTCACCCATTCTACTCTATGCTACTTTCTCCCCACCCCCACCCTCCTCTAGCTTATCTCTCCATGCTTCAGGCTCACTGCCTTTATTCCTGATGAAGGGCTTTTGCCCGAAACGTCGATTTCACTGCTCATTGGATGCTGCCTGAACTGCTGTGCTCTTCCAGCACCACTGATCCAGATTCACCACGAGTGTTGCCCACCTCATTCACTACTGGGTTATGGCAGGACTGCGAAGCTTAGATCTGATCTATTGGATTGTAGGATCACTATAATCCAATCTGATCATTGGTTGTAGCTTGCTGATTCTACTGATGAGCACATGTAGTTCTGATTAGTCATTTCACCATGTTGGTACTACATTTTTAGATATGCCTGGTGTTGCTCCTGGCATGCCTTCCTGCACTCTCCATTGAATCAGGGTTGATCCCCTTGCTTGATGGTGACAGCAGAGTGGGGGATATGCCGGGCCATGAGGTTAAAGATTGTAGTTGAATATAATTCTGCTACTGTTGATGGCCCACAGCATCTCACGGATGCCAAGATTTTAGCTGCTAGATTTAGATATCCTACATAAATCTAGTCCCATTGACCAACATTTAGCCCCTATCCCTCCAAACCCTTACTATTCATATACCCATCCAGATGCCTTTTAAATGCTGTAATCATACCAGGCTCCATCACATCCTCTAGACGCTCATTCCATATATGCATCACCCTCTGTGTGAAAAAGTTGTCCTTTAGGTCCCCTTTATATCTTTCCCCTCTCACCTTAAATCTATGCCCTCTCATTTTGGACTCCCCCCTACCCCAGGGAAAAGACGGTGCCTACTTACGCTATCCATGCTTCTCATGATTTAATCAGCCTCTATAAAGGTCACCCCTCAGCCTATGGCGCTTCAGGGAAAATAGACCCAGTCTATTCAGTCTCTTCCTACAGCTCAAACCCGCCAACCTTTCCAAAATCCTCAATCTTTTCTGAACCCTTTCAAGCTTCACAATATCCTTCTAATAAGAAGGATACCAGAATTGTACACAATACTTCCAAAAGTAGCCGAACCAACGTCCTGTACAGTCACAACACGACCTCCCAAATCCAGTACTCAATGCACTGACCAATAAAGGCAAGCATATCAAATACCTTCTTCACTGTCCTACTTGCGACTCCACTTTCAAGGAACTGTGAACCTGCACTCTAAGTCTCTTTGTTCAGCAACACTCCCTAGGACCTTACCATTATGTGTATAAGTCCAGCCCTGATCTGCTTTTCCAAAATGCAGCACCTCCCATTTAACTAAATTAAACTCCATCTGCCACTCTTCATCCTATCTGATCAAGATCCCATTGTACTCTGTGGTAACCTTCTTCACTGCCCATTACACCACCAATGTTATCTGCAAACTGACTAACTATACCTCCTATGTTCACATCCAAACTATTTATATAAATGACAAAAAACAGTGCGTCCAGCACTGATCCTTGTAACATACCACAGGTCACAGGCCTCCAGTCTGCAAAGCAACCCCCACCACTTTGCTAACCAGTCTACCATGAGGAACTTTGTTGAACGCCTTTCTGAAGTCCATACAGATCACGTGCACTACTCTGCTCTCACCAATCCTCTGTTACTTCTTCAAAAAACTCAATCAAGTTAATGAGACACAAATTTCCCACACACAAAGCCATGCTGACCATAGCTAAATCAGTCCTTGCATTTCCAAATACATGTAAATCCTATACCTCAAGATTCCCTCCAACAATGTCAGGTTCACCAGTTTTGGTCCCTGGCCTTACCTTCCCACATTTCTTAGATAGTGGCACAATGTCAACCAACCTCCAGTTTTACGGCATCTCATCTATGGCTATCGATTATATCTCAGCAAAGGGCCCAGCAATCTCTTCCCTAGCTTCCCACAGGGGTCTAGGGTATACCATATCAGGTCCTGGTGATTTATGTGTTTTAAGATGTCCGGCAACTCTTTTTATGGATTAAAAATGTGTTGCTGGAAAAGCGCAGCAGGTCAGGCAGCAAAGGAGCAGGAGAATCAACGTTTCGGGCATAAGCCCTTCTTCAGGCTTATGCCCGAAACGTCGATTCTCCTGCTCCTTTGATGCTGCCTGACCTGCTGCGCTTTTCCATCAACACATTTTTCAGCTCTGATCTCCAGCATCTGCAGTCCTCACTTTCTCCTTTTTATGGATTACCCAAGGTACAGAAACCAGACATACCACTTAGGCCCATGTGGCACTCCCAGGAACTCCATCACATAAATTGGCAAAAGAACTTCAACAAAAACTGAAACATCTTATCAGTGGATCCAAACCACACCATACAATCATCACAGGAATTCCTAGGCAACATCAAGAACATAAACGTAGACAAGGACGAAGCAATGGTCACATTTGATGTGACTGCACTGTTCACTTCTATTGATAAAACTCTAGCCAGAGAGACAATAGCCAACCTCCTGGACAAATGAAACACACACCACAACGGGGAACCAATCAACAAGGGCTGCGCACTCAAACTACTAGACCTGTGCTTGATGACCAATTTCACATTCAACAATGCTAACATATGAACAAACCAATGGAACATCTCTGGGCTCATCCATCTCTGGGTTCAGAGCAGAAACAGTGATGCAAAGACTCGGACAAACAAATCCAACCCAAACGCTGGACCACATATATGTGGATGGCACTTTTGTTATCATTAAGAGAACAGAAATCGAGAACACACACCAGATTATCAACATCATTTTCACAGGGATCATGAGAGAGGAGGACGCCAACAATCAACTCCCATTCCTGGATGTATTGGTAGAAAGAACCAGAACGGTCAATGTACTACAAAAGTATACAGGAAAGCCACACACACAGACCAGAGCCTTAACTACAATACCAACAAATAAGAGAAGCTGCAGTAGGATCCTTTCCTACAAGGACGACAACGCTCTGCAGCACTCCAAACCTTCGAAGAGAAGAACACCTCTACTGAGCCTTCATCAAGAACAGATATCCCTTCAACTTCACCCTCCGATGCCTAATAGACAAACAACGTGATGTGGACATGCCAAGCTTTCTTACATAAAAAAAGTCTCTGAACCGACAGCCAGACCTCTCCCACCACTGGGATTCGTGCCAACACTCAGACAACAACTCACCAGGACAAAAGACCCGATACCCATCATGTGCAAGACAAACGTAATTTGCAAGATTCCATGTAAAGACTGCACGTAACACAATATAGGGCAAAAAGGCAGGCAACTATTGGTTTACTAGAGAAATTGTATCACTTGTTAAGCGGAAGAAGGAGGCTTATGCGACGATGAGACGAGATGGTTCAGATGAGGCAATGGAGAGTTACAGATTAGCTCGGAATGATTTAAAGAGAGAGTTAAGAAGAGCAAAGAAAGGACATGAGCAGTCTTTAGCAGGTAGAATAAAGGAAATCCCTTTAGGGTATTTGAGGAATAAAAGGATGATTAGGATAGGAACAGGGCCAGTCAAAGACAATAGTGGGAGGTTGAGTGTGGACCCTGTGGAGATCAGAGAGGTGCTAACTGAATAGTTCTCATTGGCTTTCATTCAGGAAAAGGAGAATATTGTAGAGGAAAAAAAATGAGATACGAGATATTAGATGAGAAAGGATCGAGGTTAGTAAGGAAGAGGAGATATCAATTCTAGAAGGAGTAAAAGTAGACAAGTCCCCTGGTCCAAATGGGATTTATCCGATGATTCTCTTGGAAGCTAGGGAGGAGATGGCAGATTCTTTGAGGATGGCAAATGTTGTGCAAGAAGGGCAGTAGAGATGACCCAGGTAATTATTGAGCAGGAACAGTTTTGGAATGGATAATAAGAGATAGGATTTGTAATCATCATGCAAGCAACAATTTGATTTCAGATAGTCAACATGGTTTCATCAAGGGCAGGTTATGTCTCACAAACCTCTGAATTTTTTGAGAAGGTGACCAAGCATGTGGATGAGGGTAGGGCAGTTGATGTGGTGTACATGGACTTCAATAAGGTTCCAATGGTAGGCTGTTGGGATAAATGGCATTGAGGGTGATTTAGCAGTTTGGATTAGAAACTGGCTTTCTGAGAGAAGGCAGTGAGTGGTGGTTGATGGAAAATATTCAGACTGGAGTACAGTTATTAGTGGTGTGCCACAAGGATCTGTTTTGGGACCAGTACTGTTTGTCATTTTTATAGCTGACTTAGACGCAGGCATAGGTGGGTGGGTTAGTAAGTCTGCAGTTGACACTAAAGTCGGTGGATTACTGGTCAGTGTTGAAGAATGTTACAGGTTGCATGGGGACGTGGATAAACTGCAGAATTGGGCTGAGAGGTGGCAAATGGAGTCCAATGCAGCTAAATGTGAGGTGGTTCACTTTGGGAAGAATAACAGGAAGGCAGTATACTGGGTCAATGGAAAGATTCTTGGTAGTGTGGATGTGCAGAGGGATCTTGGAATCCATATCCCTGAAAGTTGCTACCCAGGTGGATAGTGCTGTTAAGAAGGCATATGGTGTGTTATATTTTATTGATAGAGGGATTGAGCTCCGGAACCGTAATGTCATGTAGCAAATATACAAAACGCTAATGCGGCCACACTTGGAATATTGTGTACAGTTCCGGTCCCCATATTTCAGGAAGGATATGGAAGCACTGGAAAAGGTGCAGAGGAGATTTACCAGGATGTTGCCTGGTCTGGAGGAAAGGTCTTATGAGGAAAGGCTGAGAGACTTGGGTCTGTTCTCATTGGAAAGAAGAAGGCTAAGAGGGGTTTTGATGGAGACATACAAGATGATCAGAGGAGTAGAGAGGGTAGACGGTGAAAGTCTTTTTCCAAAGATGATGACGTCAGCTTGTACAAGAGGCATAACTACAAATTGTGACAGATTTAAGACAGATGTCAAAGGCAGGTTCTTTACGCAGAGAGTGGTAATGGGGTGGAATATCCTGCCTGCCAATGTCATAAACTCAGCTATACTAGGGAGATTTAAACAATCCTTAATAAGCACATGGATGATGATGGGATAGTGTAGGGGGATGAACACAGAACATAGAAAAATACAACACAGAACAGGCCTTTTGGCCAACGATGTTGTGCTGAGGATTAATCCTAATGTAAAATATAATAACTTAACCTACGCACCCCCAACTCACTGCTATCCATGTGCATGTCCAGCAGTTGCTTAAATGCCCCCAATGACTCTGCTTCCACCATTGTAGCTGGCAATGCATTCCATACATTCACAGCTCTCTGCGTAAAGAACCTACGTCTGATGTCTCCTTTATGCCTTCCTCCTAATATCTTCAAACTATGACTCCTCGTACCAGTCAATCCTGCCCTGGGGAAAAGTCTCTGGCTACTGACTCGATCTATTCCTCTCATTATCTTGTATACCTCGATCAGGTCTCCTCTCTTCCTCCTTCACTCCAGACAGAAAAGTCTGAGCTTATTCAACTTTTCTTCATAAGACAAACCCTCCAGTCCAGGCAGCATCCTGGTAAACCTTCTTTGCACCCTCTCCAAAGCCTCTGTATCTTTCCATAGTAGGGCGACCAGAACTGAACACAATATTCCAAGTGCACACAATATTGTACAGCTGTAGCAAAACCTCGTGGCTCTTAAACTCGATCTCCCGGTTAATGAAAACCAAAATACCATATGCTTTCTTAACAACCCTATCCACTTGGGTGACAACTTTGAGGGATCTATGTACTTGCACACCCAGATCTCTCTGTTCCTCCACACTGCCAAGAACCCTGTCTTTAATCCTATATTCAATATTTGGGTTCAACTTCCAAAATGCATCACTTCACATTTATCCAGGTTGAACTTCATCTGCTATTTCTCAGCCCAGCTCTGTATCCTGTCTATGTCGCGCTGCAGCCTGCAGTAGCCCTTGATACTATCGACACCTCCAACTTTTGTGTCATCTGAAAATTTATTAACCCACCCCTCAACCTCCTCATCCAAGTCATTTGTAGTTTTTATAAAGTTGCAGAGGCCCAAGACCAGATCTCTGTGGGATCCCACTCAACACGGTCCTCCAGGCAGAATACTTTCCATCTACAACCACTCTCTGCTTTCTGTTAGCCAGCCAAGTCTGAATTCAGATAGCCAAATCTCCCTGTATCCCATACCTCCTGACTTTATGAATGAGTCTACCATGGGGAATCTTATCAAATGCCTTGCTGAAATCCATATACACCATATCCACTGCTCAATCTTCGCCGACCTTTCTTGACACCTCCTCAAAGAACTCAATAAGATTTGTGAGGCATGACCTGCCCCTCACAAAGCCATGCTGACTGCCTTTAATCACACTATGCTTTGACAAATAGTCATAAATCCTATCCCTCAGAATTCTTTCCAAATTTCCAGAAGACTGACTGGTCTGCAATTGCCAAGTATTTCCCTATTACCCTTCTTGAAAGGATGAGCTTAGTTTAGTTCACAGGTCAATGAAATCTCGAGGGCCGAAGGGCCTGTTCTGCGCTGTATTGTTCTATGTTCTAACAGCCATCTGCATCCATGAACATCAACTGGCCACTAAACACCACGAGCTGTCCATAGACGACAAGGATCACAAACGCGAATGGGACAACACAACGATCATAGGACAAGCTAAACAGAGGACAGTCAGAGAAGTCATTGAAAAGTGGCACTCATCCATGAACTCCATCAATAAATACCCAGACCTAGACCCAATATACCAGCCACTATAATGAGCAACAGAAACTGGCAACCGGAAGCAGCAGGAACGGAACCAAATAAATTCCAGAAGAGACAGTACAGCAGCACTTCACAGAAAGCTCCAAAGCACTGAAGGTATCACCTAGACGGGACGAAAAGTTTGCAAATCAGCTTCCCGGATCAGTGAACATACCCACAACTACAACAACCGGCGACTGAGCTACAAATCTTTACACAAACTTTGACCGACTCTGCAATATGGACATTTAAGATGCTGTTGTTTAGTTTTCCTTGTTCTATTTCTTCCATATCCTTCTCCTGATGCAATATACTTGTTTAGTATCTCACCCAGCTCCTGTGGTTTCGCACATAGGAGCCTTGCACATGGTTAAGGGGCCCTATTCTCTCCCCAGTTACCCTTTTGTCTCGAATGAATTTGTAGAATGTCTTTAGATTCTCTTTAAGCCTATTCGCCAAAGCTATCTCATGTCAGCTTTTTGGCCTCCTGATTTCCCTCTTAAGTATACTCCTACTGCCCTTATACTCTTCTAGGGATTCACTTGATCCCTGCTGGCTATACCGGACATATGCTTCCTTCTTTTCCTGAACCAAAACCTCAATTTGTATAGTCATCCAGCATTCTCTATCCCTACCAGCCTTGCCTTTCACATTAATACGTACATACTGTCTCTGAACTCTGGTTATCTTATTTTTGAACGATGCCCATTTTCCAGCCAGCCCTTGATCTGCGAACATCTGCTCCCAAAACAAAATTAAATGTTCTTGCCCAATACCATCAAAATTGACCTTCCTCAAATTACAATTGTAACTGATGTGCCTGTGTCCCCAGCTTGATAACTCTCGGCTGATGTTCCTGCAGCCACAAACAGTTACTCCAGGTTTTTGCCCTGAACACAACAGCATCCAGAAGATCCCACATTCGGCAATCACAGACCATCCGCAGATCTACCATCTCTTCTGGTCAATCAATTCGTAATTGCTAATTAATTGATTTATAATTCATATAACATACACTTTCAAAAGCTTTAGTACTGCCAGTAATCTTTAAAATACTAGCGAAGCAATATAAAAGTTACACGGCTGGTGAAATATATTGTTTAAAACAATACCAGTTACGGATTTATCTGCTGCACAATATTGGAAATCAAATACTGAAAGAGAAAGCGAGGACTGCAGATGCTGGAGATCAGAGCTGAAAATGTGTTGCTGGAAAAGCGCAGCAGGTCAGGCAGCATCCAAGGAGCAGGAGAGTCGACGTTTCGGGCATGAGCCCTTCTTCAGGAATGAGGAAAGTATGTCCAGCAGGTAGGGAGGAGAGACTTGGGGGAGGGGCATTGGAAATGCGATAGGTGGATAGGGCAGAGAGGTCAGGAAGAAGATTGCAGGTTAGGAAGGCGGTGCAGAGTTCGAGGGATTTGACTGAGACAAGGTGGGGGGAGGGGGAAATTAGGAAACTGGAGAAATCTGAGTTCATCCCGTGGTTGGAGGGTTCCCAGGCGGAAGATGAGGCGCTCTTCCTCCAGCCGTCGTGTTGCTATGGTCTGGCGATAGAGGAGTCCAAGGACCTGCATGTCCTTGGTGGAGTGGGAGGGGGAGTTGAAGTGTTGAGCCACGGGGTGGTTGGGTTGGTTGGTCCGGGTGTCCCAGAGGTGTTCCCTGAAACGTTCCGCAAGTAGGCGGCCTGTCTCCCCAATATACAGGAGGCCACATCGGGTGCAGCGGATGCAGTAAATGATGTGTGTGGAGGTGCAGGCGGCCTGTCTCCCCAATATATTGCATCTGCTGCACCCGATGTGGCCTCCTCTATATTGGGGAGACAGGCCGCCTACTTGCGGAACGTTTCAGGGAACACCTCTGGGACACCCGGACCAACCAACCCAACCACCCCGTGGCTCAACACTTCAACTCCCCCTCCCACTCCACCAAGGACATGCAGGTCCTTGGACTCCTCTATCGCCAGACCATAGCAACACGACGGCTGGAGGAAGAGCACCTCATCTTCTGCCTGGGAACCCTCCAACCACAGGGGATGAACTCAGATTTCTCCAGTTTCCTAATTTCCCCCTCCCCCCACCTTGTCTCAGTCAAATCCCTCAAACTCTGCACCGCCCTCCTAACCTGCAATCTTCTTCCTGACCTCTCTGCCCCACCCCCACCCCCACCCCCCACTCTGGCCTATCACCCTCACCTTGACCTCCTTCCACCTAGTGCATTTCCAACGCCCCTCCCCCAAATCCCTCCTCCCTACCTTTTATCTTAGCCTGCTGGACACACTTTCCTCATTCCTGAAGAAGGGCTCATGCCCGAAACGTCGACTCTCCTGCTCAATCAAATACTGAAGCCTGAAAATAAGATTGTCATGAAAAGCATCTCCTTTCCAACTTTCATTAACCTTCCACTTCTTATGGTACGCCATCCCTTTCTATATGAACTAAATTCACATTTTGAACAAGAGTTTCAAATATATTTACTCAACCAAGACTGAGGCCAAGACTCCTTCATATTGACCACATCTCTTTCCTGGGCAAAAGCGGGTACTTCAGATGCTGGAGATTACAGTCAAGATTGGTGTGGTGATGGAAAAGCACAGCAGGTCAGGCAGGATCAGGAAATCGACGTTTCGGGCAAAAGCCCTTCATCAGGAATGAGGCTGGGTGCTGAGGGAGTGGAGAGATAAATGGGAGGAGGGTTCTGTCCTTGTATCTTTCCTAAGCAAACATTTAAAATTTTCTTTTTTTAATTCATTCACAATATGTGGGTATTGGACTGCCCATTGCTAATTGCAATTAAGAATCAAACACAAAGCCATGGGTCTGAAGTCACATGTAGGCAAGGCCTAGAAAAGACAGCAGTTTCCTTCCCTAAAAGACATTAGTGAACCAGATTTTTTTTTCCCTGACAATCAACAATGGTTTGATAGTCATCATTAGACTCTCAATTTCCTTTATTGAAGTCAAACTCCACCATCTGTAGGATTTAAACCTGGGTCCCCAGAACATTTTCTGGATCTCTGGAACAATAGCTTAGCAATAATGCCATTAGGCCATCGCTTCCCCCGTGAGCTATAATGAATCACTTTCTGTGGTAGTTTCTTGCTACAGTAATCAAAGCCTATTCAGGCCAGAGTTTTCAGATGATTGATAGATGACTGCTACTCCTGCAGCTACCTGTTTGACTAGGCTATATTATCTTACTTGAAGTGTATTAGTTCTAGGTCAGAATCTGACTGATTGTCTAAAACTGAACTTGCAAATGATTTACCAGTTGAAGTCTCACTTTAACCAAATTCTCAGACATGCTCATTTGGTCTCGATCTCACTCAGTCTGCATCCCCCACGCCGAACTTGCTCCCTTACAGGTCGTTATAGCACCGACATTATGACAGCAGAAACTGCCAAGATCAAAGAAAGTCTAGTACAATTTATTTCACAAAAAGAGGTTGCAAAGGACTTCCCTTCTGTTTGGATGGATGCTCAACAGCTTTAAAAATGGGAAGTCAGAGCTCCTTAATTTGGGTTGCCTTTGGAGCGCCAATAACCAGCTGACGTGTGATTAAAACACTACTTCAGAAGAACTAATGTGATAAGCTTGATTAACAACTCTTCGTTTTCCAATGGGAAACTTTACAGCCTTTTGGACTCAACGTTGAGTTCAACAACTTCAGGACGTAAACTCTGTCCTCCATTTTGATATTTTTCTTCCAGTGTCTTTATCTTGCTCTTGTGTTTTTGCTTTCAGGCAGAGCTGATTTTTATTCTGCATTTAACATCCACTCTGGACCAATACTTTATTGATTCTCTATAAACATTATTATTTCTTTTGACTTTTCTTATATGACACTTTTGATCTCTAACCCCACACCCTTTAACTGTTAGCTGACTTTCCCTTTTATTCCACTTGTTCTCCTGCCCTTTTCTCAACAGCATAAAAGGCATCACATACCTTTCCCCTTCAGTTCTGAATCAAAGTCATATTGGTCACAGAGTCCTTTAGCACGGAGACAAGCCCTTTGGCAAACTGGTCAATGCTGACCAAAATATCCATCCACTTTAAGCCCATTTCCCTGCCCATATCCTTCTTATCCCTTCCTATCCATGTATTTATCCAAATGCCTATTAAATGTTATTAATGTACCCACCTCAACCACTTCCACTGGTAGCTCATTCCATTTGCGTACTACCCTGTGTGTAAAAAAAGTTGCCCCTCAGGTTCCCTTTTATTCTTTCCCCTCTAACTTTAAACTGATGCTAGGCAGAAGTGGGTCATTTCTGATGATGGGCTTTTGCCCGAAACGTCGATTTCCTGCTCCTTGGATGCTGCCTGACCTGCTGTCCTTTACCAGCACCGCTCTAATCTTCAACTGAAGCCGTCTAGTCTTTGGTTCCCCAATCCTGGGAAAACAGATTGAGTGCATAAACCCTCTCATGATCTTATACACTTCGACAAGATTCCCCCCTCAGTCTTACCTTGTCCAACCTCTCCCTATGACTCAGACCGTTGAGTTCTGGCAACGTGCTTGTAAATTTCTTCTGCATTCTTTCCAGTTTAACAACATCCTTTGTATAGCAAGGTGTCCAAAACTGAACACATTACTCCAAGTGCGGCCTCACTAATGTCTTATACAACTGCAACATTACTTCCTAACTTCTATATTCAGTGCTCTGACTGATGAAGGCTAGTGTGCCAAAAGGCTTCTTCACTGACCCTGGATTAGTGGTGCTGGAAGAGCACAGCAGTTCAGGCAACATCCAAGGAGCAGCGAATTCGATGTTTCGGGCAAAAGCTCTTCATCAGGAACAAAGGCAGAGAGCCTGAAGCGTGGAGAAATAAGCTAGAGGAGGGTGGGGGTGGGGAGAGAGTAGCATAGAGTACAATAGGTGAGTGGGGGAGGGAGGAGAAGGTAGAGGGGATAGGTGGAAAAGGAGATAGGCAGGTAGGACAAGTCCGGACAAGTCATGGGGACAGTGCTGAGCTGGAAGTTTGGAACTAGGGTGAGATGGGGGAAGGGGACCGTCTACCTGTGACTTCACTTTTAGAAATTGTGAACCTAAATCCAAGATCCCTCTGTTCCACGATTCTCCTTAAGGTCCTACCATTCACCATGAAACTCCTACTTTGATTTGACTTTCCAAAGTGCAGGATCTCACACTTATCTATATTAAACTCCATTTGCCATTTCTCGATCCACGTCCCCAGCAGGTGAAGGTCCTGATACAATTTCTGATAACCTTCCTCACTGTCCACGACACCACCTATTTTAGTGTCATCTGTAAATTTAGTAATTATGCATTGTACATTCTCATCCAAATCACTGATAGAGATAACAAACAGTAAAGCACCCAGCACCAACCCCTAAGCCACTCCAATAGTCACATGCCTTCAGTCTGACAAGCATCTTTCCACTATTACCCTCAGCTTCCTACCATCAAGCCAATTGTGTAACCAATTTACCAGCTCCCCATGGCTTCCACGTGACCTGCCAGAGCAGCCGACCTTGTGGAACCTTCTCGTACCTTACTGCAATCCACATAGACCTCGGTCTCACTCTCCATCGATGCTGCCCGTTTCTTCAACATCTTCTGGTTGATGATCACTGGTTACTGCCTCAGCAACAATTATTGAGACTGCAATTGTTTCCAATTTGTATAGCAGATTGAGAGTTGGGGACTGTGTCAAAGTTTACACATGACACGAAGATGAGTGGTAGAACAGTGTGTAGAGGACAGTGAAAGTCTGCAGAGGGTTACAGATAGTTTAAGTGAGTGACAAGGATCTGGCAGATGGAGTACAATGTTGGTAAATATGAGGCCATCCATTTTGGTTGAAATAATCAACAAAATGGGCTATTATTTAAATGGTGAAAAATTGCAGCATGCTGCTGTGCAGAGAGACCTGGCTGCCCTTGTGTTAGCATCACAAAAAGTTGGTTTGTACGTACAACAGGTAATTGAGAAAGCAAATAGAATACGGTCCTTCGTTGCTGGAGGGATGGAGTTTAAAAGTAGAAAGGATGTACTGGCACTGGAGGGGGTGCACAGGAAGTTCACAAGGTTGGTTTTCAGAATTAGGGAGGTTGGCTTATGAGGAGAAATTGAGTGGACTCTGAATATACTCATTGGAATTTAGAAGAATTAGGGAGGATCTTATAGAAACATATAAAATTCTGAAGGGAATAGATAAAGTAGAAGCAGGGAGGTTGTTTTCACTGGTGGATGAAACTAGAACTAGAGGGTATAGCCTCAAAATAAGGAGGAGCAGATTTCGGACTGAGTTGAGGAGGAACTTCTTTACCCAATGGGTTGTAAATCTGTGGAATTCCGTGCCCAGTGTAGTTGAGGGTAACTTGGGGTATATTGAATGTTTTAAAAGATGAAGATAGACAGATTTTTGAAAAGTAAAGGAATTAAGCGTAATGGTGAGCGGGTGGATAAGTGGAGCCGAGTGCATGAAAAGATCACCGGTGATCTTGTTGAATGGCGGAGTATGTTCCCACGGGCCAGATGGCCTCCTCCTGATCCTGTTCCTTATGGTCTTGTGGCTTCTGTTTTTATTTCTGATTTTTGGCACATGCAGAATTTTTCTTTCATTTACACTCTTGTCTATTTGCAATGTCAAGGAGATTCTGCAGAATGCAATAGTAAGACCAGATCTCCTTGAAGAATATACCACTATCTCTCTCACTCATTCTGCAATTCTCTAGTTCACACCCAATCTGTTACATTTTGAAATATGTATAGAGAATAAAAGAGAGAAATTTAAGGAAAAGGAACTTTACGAGCCTTCATACCAACCCGGAAAAGCACAGGATATACTTTAAGAGAGATGGCTTTCAAGAAAGCAACAGCAGCACTGGAATTTCAAAACCATCATAACAGGCACCAATATATGCACCAAACTATACACCAAAGTGTATATTACTTTCGCTTTATGCATTTTAACTTTTCTTCAGCTCTGCCTCCACCATAATTTAACTTGCTCTATTCTTGCATGCTAGTATGTGGATGTGATTGGATTCTGAATAGGCTTTACTTGACTTAAGTGAGTTTTTTTCTTTTCTTAAATTAAGACATCTGTCTTATTTCTTCATACAGTTTTTACATGGCCAAGAACATACTGATTTGAAAAATAAAATCACACTTTTCTAAAAATCAAAACTGTTATAACCAAATTATGGAGTTAAAGGATTCAAAACTTATCCACCTCTCCAAACTTGGTTGTAACAATATAGACAAGGGAGAGAATAGGTCATAGCATAGACAAGGACAGGACCTGTTTGACATATATATAGGGAGATGCAAGAACTATTGTGGTGCAGTGGGTAATGTCTCTGCCTCTGGCCCAGGCGTTCTGGGTTCGAAATCCATCAGCCATGGAAGATGCTTCATAATATGGCTGACCAGATATGATCAATCTGTAAATCCACCTCCCCCCACTCCCTGATCCACCTCTAACAGATGGTAAAAAAGCAGGGGTTGCTGGGTCAGCCAGAATCATCCAGTAACTGCTGCACAACAGCTCCTCCACCCCAAAGATTAAAAAGGTGCCAAACATAGGTTCTCACCATTGAGATAGTATCACATATTCCTTCCACTGAGAGATTACACAGGCACAGAATCAGTCTCCATGTTAAAATGAGTCTCAATGTACACAGGCTGAGAATAAGTGATAATAGCAATCTCAGTATACAAAGGGACAGGATCAGGTTCAATGTGCACCCTACGTGCATCAGTCTTGTTCTATAAAGCAATAGACTTTGTCTTGATGTACACAAGGGAAAATTGGTTTGATATGCACAACAAGAGAACCAGCCGTGGTGTACGCTTGGAGATAACCAGTCCCAAACACCAAAGGGATAATCTACAAGTCTTGATATACACTGAGAGCAATTGAATCAGTTTTGATATACTTAGGGGATATAAATTGTCTTGATATGCACAGTGCTAGAATAAGTCTGTATATTGACAACAAGATGTATACACCAGCCAATCAATTCCAATATACATCACTCTGGACATTCACAAGTGAGAAGAATCAATTGGGATACATATGGGGAGGGGGGGGGTGGGGGAGGAGTTGGAATCAATCAGGATACATAGGGGTGGAATCATTCGAGATCCACATGGTGGAATCAGTCTGGATCCACATGGGGTGGGGGGGGGTGGAATCAGTCTGGATCCACATGGGGGGGATGGAATCAGTCAATCCACATGGGGGTGTGGAATCAGTCGCGATTTAAACAGGGTTAGAATCACTCAGGATATACAAGGGGATACAAGTAACACATAATGGTAACAGAAACGGATTCAATATGTACAGAAAGTGAATCAGTTTTGTTATACACAGATGAAATAGATCTCTATATGCAATGGCAGTGAATCAGGCTCGACATGGTACAAACAAAATCATTTCCAATATATACAGGCGTTAATTATTGTGCTTGAACAAGTTCCACTATATACACAGAGCATGAACAATTATAATAGTGAGGGGAGTGGAAACAGCATTTTTATAAGAGAACACAATCAACCCTCCTTCTTTCTTATTGGACATGAAGAAAAGTGAGCTCCATCAAATTATGCTTCACATGTCATCAGCACAGAGACTAATCAGCTTTCATTGATTTCAGATCAGAAATCTTGGATCTTTTGTAGTTATGCTGATTGTGATTGTTAATTACTCAGCAAAATTAGAATTGTCTCCAAATCACCACCCAAGTATTTTTTTTTAATCCTCTGAAGAATGCAGCACACGCACATCCCCATGGACACTGATTCTCATATATACACAGCCACACGCTCAGATTCACACACAAACACACAGCTCTTACAACTCAGCATTTGTAGAATATTGAGATCGGATTTACTTACGAAACTTGGGTTCAATGACAGAATGGATCTTGGTGCTAGATTCCCCTGATTTTGAGAGTGTCCAAGATGGAGTGGAGTCGTGCAGAAAGAATTTGCTGGAAGAGGTAGAAAAGGGCACCATCTGCCAAGTTGGTACATGTGAGACAGTTGGAGTGAGACGGAAAGGTAATGTAGGGGTGAGGGCTGCTGTTGAAGTGGTTGTGGGGAGTAGGGGGCTGCGATGGGCAGTGGTTGAGCGGATTGTACCGTGGGTACTAATCCTGGGGGTGAGCGTCACTGGCATTTGTGTACTCACAGCTACAGTACTAAGGAAGCTGTTGGTACCAGTGTACACTGTAGTGGCCTCTGCATTCTTCGGAAGTGAGCTTGGCTTTGAGAGGAAGATAGGATCCTGCCCAATGTGATTGGACTCCAAGTTATCAGAGGGTACATATTCCTTTACTGAACCAACAACAATCCACCTCAGCAGCATCAGACTCAATCCCAAACCAATGAATCCAATCAGAAGAGGAACAATACAGAGCCAGGTCTGTTGGCGAGGCCACACAATACAGTTACTGCAGTGTAAGCCCCTGGATGGTGCAGAGCTCTCCTGCTCTTCTACTGGATTCGCACCTTCAGATTCTCCAGAAACAGGAAAAACAGGTGGAGCTGAAGAAATCCCCCCCTCACTCATCCTGTTGCGAATGCGAAGCCCTCAGGCCCACAGATAGACATCAGGAATGCATAGCCAGGGATCAAAGAATCCGAAAAAAATAGACAGAACAATTGCATTCAGAAGGAAATGCTGTTTTCTATCAGCTGCAGGTCAATTGCCACAGAATATTCATCTATCCCCAAACGAAACGTTGGCAGCATTGGGGGAGATGCTGAGTCAGCTACGGCAAAACGCACATTTCTTTCTCTCTGCTGGATCTACAGGGGCTCGCCTCTCTCCTCGGGCTTCTTCTCACAGACTCTCCGGGGCCACAGCATAGCTTCCAGGATTGGCACAAAGCATCTTCATCGCTTGCTGTAGCTCAGGCATTCCAATACGCAGACACACATACACACATAGACTCACATAAAAACCCCTCTCCTTCTCCATTCGAACTGAGAAGCATCCGATTCGTGGTCGTCAGGAGCAGTATAATGCACCTGTTAATCTCCAGTCAGTATCCAACCCTTGCCCAGCACTTAAGGACACAAGCCAATCCGCTTGCTGGGAGGAAGTGCTGGTTGCAGTGCAAAAGCAGCAGCATTGCTGCCTGACAGTGCATTGCTGAAAGCTAGCAATAGCCCACAACACAAAAACCCCATCGCCAACAAAGCATCGCTCACAACTACAAGGTCTTTGATGCTAAAAAGAAAACAAAAACGGAAAACAGAAAAAATGTCTACAGAGAAGGGCAGAGCGAATGAAAAAGAAGCAAACACGGGCACCTCCCACTCAGCTAATGCAGAAATGGAGACAGCTACTGTTCCCAGCATAAATAAATGATCCTGTTCCAATTCCCCCAGGAGTTCCGGGCTGGCTGCTTTCAGGCTGTTTTTCATGCAATGCTGATTTGAATTGGAGAATGTTAATTGCGTTTCTGCTCAGGGTGAACATTTCAAAGTGTTTTGAAACAAAAGAAAACAAAATAAAAGATGATTTGTTCGCGTGAAGGTTTTTGGGAGTGGGAGGTAGAGAGATGAGGAAATCCTGCATTTACCCTTCTGTCATGACCAAAGACAGGACTCAGCGAGAGAGCTATCATATTGAGCTATACTATGCATTTGCACCGCATCTCAGAGTCAAGGACATCAAGAAAAGGAACGCAGCAGCTTAAAGCTGCACACTGCCTGTGTTTAGACACATCAGGGCTATACTGTCAGCAGCCTTACCTCCCACAGTACAATCTCAGCTTCAACCCCCAAATCATCTATTTCACTCTTCATTTAACATTTTATCTGAAATACATTGTCTTCATACTGAAACATACAATCAATCCAAGAGCACAAATCTCACACTGACCAGTTGAGCTATTCTCCTTTGTAACTTCACATAACATTCTGTTGATCTATGATCCACAGAGAATAACAGTTACCCTGGAGTATGTTATACTCAGAATAAAGTACAGAGCGAAGGGTTTATCCATAGAATAACAAATACCCAGGGGGTAGTTACAAACTGGAATAAAATCAATGGGTTGGATTGGAGAATGAGTATATATAGAATAACGGATATTTGGGAGCAAGTTACAGACTGAAATATAATTGAGGGTTCAGAGATTTTATGTAGAATAACAGATGTTAAGGAGTATTACCTGTAAATTTGGAGATAGTACTTTCTATCCCTGCATCCAATACATTAATGTAGGTTGTAACTAGCAGGAGCAGGATTGTAAATAGTTACATCTTGTCAAACAGAAGAAGACCTATTTATCTTGTCTCACTGTTGGTTAGCCAATCCCCTGTCTGAGCCTCAAACATTGCAGCACATCAGGTGGGGAGAGTTACCTGGACACTGTTTCAGGAGGCAGTCCCATGCCTTAGACTGACAATTTTGAATTGGGACAATGGTCGGGGTGAGAAGAGAATGATTATGCTGCCTGACCTGCTGCGCTTTTCCAGCAACATATTTTCAGCTCTGATCTCCAGGATCTGCACTCCTCACTTTCTCCTATGATTATGACAAGCCAGGAAGAGGTTTCAAGGATTTTTTGTTGGAGGAACCTCAGCCTTTGAGCTTATCCAACAGATATTCCCTGTGTGAACGTGAGTGGGTACTGTAGTGAGCATGAGCAAACTGACCATAGCACTGTGATACAGTGAGCCATTCAAGAGGGGGAGAAAGAGAAATATAGTTGTAATTGGTGATAGTATAGGCAAGGGAATAGACACTGTTCTCTGTGGCCAGAATTGAGAGTCCCAAAGGCTGTGTTGCCTGCTTGGTGCCTGGTGTAGAATACCTCGTCCGAGCTGCAGAAGAACTTGGAGTGGAAGGAGAAAGATTCAGCTACTGTTTTCCACGTAGGTATCAATGATATAGATAAAATGAGGAGAGAAGTTCAGCTGAGGGAATATGAGTAGGTAGGGGTGAGATTAAAAAAGCAAAATCAAAAAGGTAACAATCTCTGAATTACTACTTGAATCACAAGCTAATTGGTACAGGGTTAAAAAGATTAAGGAGGTAAATGCATGATTCAAAGATTGGTGTGGAGAAATGGGTTCGAATACATTGGATTATGGGACTGGGACTGGGGAAGGAGGAAGCCCTTCCAATGGAATGGGTTCCACTGGAATCATGGTGGGACCAGCATTCCAGTGAATTACACGGGTAGGGTTGTAGACAGGGCTTTAACCTAAATAATTTGGGGTGGGAGTTCATTTTGCATGAAAACTTAGAAAATCAAACTGAAAGAAGGAGTGATGTTCAATGATTGTGAAAGAAAAGAAAATGAGTGGACAGAATGTGTGAATGTCACATTGCACCAAGAAATCATACAAGAACAGGAAATTTTGATAACAGAATAAACCTAAAGCCTTTATATCTGAATATGCATGTCAGTCAGAATAAAATTAATGAATTAGCAGTGCAAATCAAGATAAATGGGTGCGATTTGGTGGAGAATACTGATAAATGGTCACAGGGGGATCAGGTTTGGGAATTGAATATCCAAAGGCACTCTGTTTCAGAAGAACATGCAGTGTAGCATTGTTAGTAAAAGATTAAGTCAACGCTGTTGTAAGAATTTATATCAGCATGGAGAATCAGTCAGGAAAGAAATAAGGAATAGCAAGGGAAAGAGTAATCTACAAGTCTCCAAACAGTAAACCCATGGTGGGGCACAAAATAATCAAAAAATACAGGAAATACTAATAAAGGTACAGCAATAACCATGAGTGATATTAATATCGACTGGATTACCTAAATTTGCAAGGTTTCCCTCAAGGGAGAGACTGTCGAGAGATTGTTCTTTGGAGCAATAAGTTGATGGATAAGGCACTAGCCTCCTAAGCAAAGGATTAAGGGTTCATGTTCTGTCTGGGGTGAATTGAAGTTTTTTGGTAATCCAAGAAGGAGGACAGGAAAAAATTGTTGCCAGAAGAGCTGCTCCTTTTTTTTTGAGGTATTTTAGGTGTTGGAGCCAATTTCTTTGAATTCCAGGAGCAGTAATTATGGTTTGATAAGCTGTTGCATGGTTTTGGAACTTTGGGGGAAAAAGATCAAAACAACTGCACTTTAAAAAGGAGGAAGAGAGACAAGGATAGAGACCACATGGACAGTGATTCAAACAGAGAAAGAAACTACGCTGCTCTCTGATACACCAGTGAATCTGTACAGCTATGTCTTTGCCTTTGAGTTGACGTTTCTCTGGACATCAGAGTGTGTCAAAGAAAAATTAACAAACAGCGAAATCCATAGCTGACCTTGAAGAAACCTGTGTGGGAGAGCTCACAGCAAGGAACAGCTAAGGGCATAGTTTTTAAATGTAGCTTTGCTGTTCTTTATTTTTTTGTAAATCTACAATAGAGTGAGTTCTTTTCTGACATATGTTTTATTGAGATTGTCTCTTGATTAAATTTTAAAAATATAATGCATAGGTACTAAGTTAGCCAGGAGTGGGTTTTTCAAGAGCAGTAAGAAGATGCTATTTTCTGGGTTTGTGGATTGTTAAGGTACAAAGATGACCTTTCGTAAAAAGAGTGATGTGCTCTTCTTGTCGGATGTGGAGATTAGGGAGAGTTTCAATGCCACTAATGATTATGTCTGCAGTAACTGTGTTTGTTTGCGAATCCTATCATGTTGCCTGGGTTGGTTGGAGCAGCTGTTAGAGGTAAGACTGAAATTAACGGAGCTGGGGGATTGATGGATGGCAATTATGATAAGGGAGAAAAACTGCAGATACAGTCAGCTAGATGGGTTACCTTCATTTTTTGGAAGCAGCAAGGAGAGATAGCGAGAGGACTGGGGTTGCCAGGAAGGTAAATTTCCCACTTAAAGGGACTTATCTCGAGCATCAGCGGACTGCATATGCAGCAGCAGGAGGAGCGGTGAGAGGGAAGAGCTGAGTGGGAGCAGTCGAACTGCGTTCTGGGAAGGTGAGTGAACTGATACATTTGGGCAGCAGCTGAACCTGACTCTACAGGTGTCTCTCACTACCTGAGGCACTCTCTAACCAAAAACAAAAGACTCTGTAAATTGGTCAGGGAAGGATTTTTATTTCTTTTTTTTAAATTTTATCGTGGGATTGGTAAAAATTTTCTTTCTTTTCTCAGTTATTGAATTAAAGATGAAGTTAAGTTTATGATTAAAAATGGCAAAAGATCTCAGACCCGTGTTATGCTTTTCTTGCTCACTGTGGGAGGTCAGGGACGCGGCTGATATCCCTGACTCCTTCACATGTAGAAAGTGTGTCCAGCTGCAGCTCTTGTTAGACTGCATGACAGCTCTGGGGCTGCAGATAGACTCACTGTGGAGCATCCACGATGCTGAGGGGGTCGTGGATAGCACGATTAGGATTGCTGAGGGAGAAAGGGAATGTGTGACCAAAAGGCAGTGAAAGAGCAGGAAGGCAGTGCTGGTGTTCCCTACAGTCATCTCCATTCAAAGCAGGTATAGAATTTTTGGATACTGTTGGGGGAGATGGCTCACCAGGGGAAGTAGCAGTAGCCAGGTTCATGGCAACATGGCTGGCTCTGCTTTTCAGAGGGCCGGAAAAAGAGTGGAAGGGCTGTAGTCATAGGGGATTCATTTGTAAGGGGAGTAGGTAGGTAGTTCTGTATTCGAAAACAGAATGGTATATTGTCTCCCAGGTGCATGGGTCAGGGATGTCTCAGATCGGCTGCAGAAAATTCTGAAGGGGGAGGGTGAACAGCCAGTTGTCGTGGTGCATGTAGGCACCAATGATATAGACAAAAAACAGGATGAAGTCCTACAAGCAGAATTAGGGAGTTAGGAGCCAAGTTAAAAATTAGGACCTCAGAGGTAGTAATCTCAGGATTGCTCCCAGTGCCACGCGCTAGTCAGAGTAGGAATGATAGAATAAGCAGGATGAATTCATGGCTTGAGAGATGGTGCGGGAGGGATGGGTTCAGATTTTTGGGGCATTGGGACTGGTTCTGGTGGAGGTGGGGATATTACAAATCAGACGATATACCGATGGGCTGGAGTGGAACAATTGTCCTTGAGGGTGATTTTGCTAATGCTGTTGAGGAGGGTTTAAACTAATGTAGCACAGGGATGGGAACCAGATGAGGAGGTTAGTGGACAGTAAGGAGGTAGTAATTAAAGCCTGTAAGGAACGAGGTAATGAGGTCAGCGTGACTTAGGGAAAGAGTAGGCAGGGAGCAGATGATGAACACAAAGGGACTGGTGGTCTGAGGTGCATTTGTTTTAATGCAAGAAGTGTAATAGGTAAGGCAGATGAATTTAGGGCTTGGACTAGTACCTGGGGGTATGATGTTATTGCTATAACTGAGACTTGAGGGAAGGGCATGATTGGCAACTAAATATCCCAGGATATAGATGCTTCAGGCAGGATAGAGAGGGAGGTAAAAGGGGTGGAGGAGTAGCATTGCTGGTCAGAGAGGATATCACAGCTGTGCTGAAGGAGGGCACTATGGAGGACTTGAGCAGTGAGGCAATATGGGTAGAGCTCAGAAATAGGGAGGGAATGGTAACAATGTTGGGGCGGTACTACAGGCTTCCCAACAGTGAATGTGAGATAGAGGAACAAATAAGTAAACAGATCATAGAAAGATGTAGGAGCAATAGGGTCGTGGTGATAGAGATTTTAATTTTCCCAACATTCCCAACACGGACATGAGTTGGGAAGCATGGACTGGGAGCAATTGTTCCATGGAAAGGGCACTATAGACATGTGGAGACTGTTTAAGGAACAGTTGCTGTGAGTGATGCATAAATGTGTTCCTCTGAGACAGGCAAGAAGGGGTAAGATAAAGGAACCTTGGATGACGATAGCGGAGGAGCTTATTATCAAAAGAAAGAAGGCAGCTTACGGAAGGTGGAGGAAGCTAAGGTCTTGCTCAGCTCAGGATTACAGGCAGGCGAGGAAGGAGCTCAAAAATGGTCTGAGGAGAGCCAGGAGGGGACACGAGAAAGGCTTGGCAGGAAGGATTAGGGAGAATCCAAAGGCATTTTACACATATGTGAGGAATAAGAGAATGATCAAAGAAAGAGTAGGGACGATCAGGGATAGCATAGGGAACTTGTGTATAGAGTCTGAGGAGGTAGGGGAAGCCCTAAATGAGTCTTTTCCTTCTGTCTTTACTGAAGAAAAAGGACCTTATAGTGAATGAAACCATTGAGGAGCAGGTAAGCATGCGGGAATGGATAGAGATTGAGGAAGCTGATGTGCTGAAAATTTTGTCAAACATTAAGATTGACAAGTCACCAGGGCCAGACCAGATTTGTCCTCGGCTGCTTTGGGAAGCAAAAAATGTGATTGCTTCTCTGCTTGCGAAGATCTTTGCATCCTCGCTCTCCACCAGAGTCATACCTGAGGACTGGAGGGAGGCAAATGTAATTCCTCTCTTCAAGAAAGGAAACAGGGAAATCCCCGGCAATTACAGACCTGTCAGTCTCACGTCTGTCATCTGCAAGGTGTTAGAAAGGATTCTGAGGGATAGGATTTATGACCATCTGGAAGAGCATGGCTTGATTAAATGCAGTCAACACGGCTTTGTGTGGGACAGGTCATGCCTCACAAACCTTATTGAATTCTTTAAGAATGTTACTAGACAAGTTGATGAGGGTCAAGCAGTGGAGGTGGTGTATATGGACTTCAGCAAGGCATTTGATAAGGTTCCCATGGTAGGCTCATTCAGAAGGTTAGGAAGAATGGGACACAGGGAAATGTAGCTGTCTGGATACAGAATTGGCTGACCAACAGAAGACAGCGAGTGGTAGTAGAAGAAAAATATTCTGCCTGGAAGTCAGTGGTGAGTGGTGTTCCACAGGGCTCTGTCCTTGGGCCTCTACAGTTTGTAATTTTTATTAATGATTTGGATGAGGGGATTGAAGGATGGGTCAGCAAGTTTGCAGATGACATAAAGGTCGGAGGTGTCGTTGACAGTATAGAGGGTTGTTGTAGGCTGCAGCGGGACATTGACAGGATGCAGAGATGGGCTGAGAGGTGGCAGATGGGGTTCAACCTGGATAAATGCGAGGTGATGCATTTTGGAAGGTCAAACTTGAAAGCTGAGTACAGGATTAAAGACAGGATTCTTGGCAGTGTGGAGGAACAAAGGGATCTTGGTGTGCAGGTACATAAATCCCTTAAAATTGTCACCCAAGTGGACAGGGTTGTTAAGAAATCATATGGTGTTTTGGCTTTCATTAACAGGGGGATTGAGTTTAAGAGCCGTGAGATCTTTTTGCAGCTCTATAAAACTTTGGTTAGACCGCACTTGGAATACTGTGTCCAGTTCTGGTCACCCTATTATAGGAAAGATGTGGATGCTTTGGAGAGGGTTCAGAGGAGGTTTACCAGGATGCTGCCTGGACTGGAGGGTTTATCTTATGAGGAGAGATTGACTGAGCTCAGACTTTTTTCATTGGAAAAAAGAAGGAAGAGAGGGGACCTATTTGAGGTATACAAGACAATGAGAGGCATAGATAGAGTTGATAGCCAGAGACTTTTTCCCAGGGCAGAAATTGTTAACATGAAGGGTCATAGTTTTAAGCTGTTTGGAGGAAAGTATAGAGGGGATGTCAGAGGCGGGTTCTTTACGCAGAGAGTTGAGAGAACATGGAATGCTATGCCAGCAGCAGTTGTGGAAGTGAGGTCATTGGGGATATTTAAGAGACTTTTGGACATGCTTATGGTCACAGAAATTTGAGGGTTCGTACATTAGGTTTACCTTACATGAGGATCAATGGTCGGCACAACATCGTGGGCTGAAGGGCCTGTTCTGTGCTGTTCTGTTCTATGACTGGGATTCACTTAGCGATCTAATGGAGCAAAATTTGTGAGGAGATTCCAGGAAGGTTTTCTAGAGCAGTGTGTCAATTGTCCAACTCAGGAAGGAGCCATATTGGACCTGGTGTTGGGAAATGAACCAGGCTAGGGTGTTGAAGTTTCAGTAGGGCATCACTTTGGGAATAATGATCACAATTCCATGACTTTTAGAATACTCATGGACAAAGATGAGAGTGGTCCTAAAGGAAGAATTTAAATTGGAGGAAGGCCAACTATATCAAAACCTAGCAGGAACAGGGGCATGTAGATTGAGAGCAGCTGTTTGAAGGTAAATCCACATTTTAAAGAGAGGTTGATAAGAGTTCAGAAGAGATATGTTCCTCTGAAAATGAGGGATAGAAATGGCAAGATTAGGGAACCATAGATAAAAGGTGAAATTGTGAGACTAGCTAGGAGGAAAAAGGAAGCATACAAAGGGTCTAGGCGACTGAAGACAGACGAAGCTTTGGAAGAATATCGAGAATGTAGGATCAATCTGAAATGAGGAATTAATAGGGTTAAAAAGGGACATGAGATATCTTCAACAAACAGGGTCAAGGAAAATACCAAAGCCTTTTACTCATATAAAAGGAGCAAGAGGGTAACTAGAGAAAGAATTGGCCCACTAAATGACAAAGGAGGAAAGATTTGCAAGGAGTCACAGAAAATTGGTGAGATTCTTAACAAGTACTTTGTAACAGTATTCACCAAGGAGAGGGGCATGGCAGATGTTGAGGTTAGGGATACATCCTGGAGTACTCTAGGTCAAGTCGGCATCAGAAAGGAGGAAGTGTTGGGTATTCCGAAAGGCATTAAGGTGGACAAGTCCCCAGGTTGGGATGGGATCTATCCCAGGTTACGGAGGGAAGCAAGAAAGGAAATAATTGGGGCTTTAACAGATACCTTTGAAGCATCCTTGAGTACTAGAGAATTGATAAAGTTGTCCCCTTGTTTAAGAAGGGTAGCAGAGATAATCCGGGTAATTATAGACTGGTGAGCCTAATGTCAGTGATAAGGAAGCTGCTGGAGAAGGTACTGAGTGATAGGATCTGTCCCATTTGGAAGAAAATGGGCTTGTCAGTGATACATGGGCTTCAGTAAGGCATTTGATAAGGTTTCCCATGGAAGGCTGATGGAGAAAGTGAGGTCGCATGGGGTCCAGGATGTACTAGCTATATTGATAAAGAACTGATTGGGCAACAGGAGACATAGAGTAATAGTGGAAGGGAGTTTCTCAAAATGGAGAATTGTGATCAGTGGTATTCCACAGGGATTCATATTGTTGTTTTTGATATACATAAGTGATTTGGAGGAAGGTGTACGTGGTCTGATTAGCAAGTTTGCAGATGATGCTAAGATTGGTGGAGTAGCATACAGTAAAGGGGACTGTCAGAGAATGCAGCAGAATATAGATAGATTGGAGAGTTGGGCAGAGAAATGACAGATGGAGTTCAATCATGGCAAATGCAAGATGATGCAATTTGGAAGATCCAATTCAAGAGCGAACTATACAGTAAATGGAAAAGTCCTGGAGAAAATTGATGTACAGAGAGATCTGGATATTCAGGTCAATTGTTTCCTGAATGTGGCAATACAGGTCAATAGAGTCATCAAGAAGACATACGAGATGCTTTCCTTCGTCAAATGGGGTATTGAGTACAAGAGTTGGCAGGTCATGTTACAGCTGTATAAGACTTTGGTTCGGCCACATTTGGAATACTGCATACAGTTCTGGTCACTACATTACCAAAAGGATGTGGATGCTTTGGAGAGGGTGCAGAGGAGATTCACCTGGATGTTGCCTGGTATGGAGAATGCTAACTAGGAAGAGAGGTTGAATAGATTAGATTATCTTCATTAGAAAGACGAAGGTTGAGGGGGACCTGATTGAGATCTACAAAATCATGAGAGGTATAGACAGGGTGGATAGCAAGAAGCTTTTTTCCCCAGAGTGGTCAGGGTGATGAGTTCAAAGTGAGGGGAAAAGTTTAAGGGAGATATGCGTGGAAAGTTGTTCACGCAGTGGGTAGTGGGTGTCTGGAACACATTACCAATGGAGGTGGTAGGTGCGGGATCAATAGTGTCATTTAAGATATACCTAGACAGATACATGAATGGGCAGGGAGCAGAGGGATACAGACCCTTAGAAAATAGGCAACAGGTTTAGATAGAGGACATGGATCGGAGCACGCTTAGAATGCCGAAGGGCCTGTTCCTGTGCTGTAATTTTCTTTGTTCTTTGTTCTTTAAAAGGTAGGAGAGGGAGGGAGGGAGGGAGGGAGTGCAAATGTCTGCTGTGGCTATCTCCATCTTAAACAGATATGCTGTTTTGGAAAACATAGGAAATGATGCACTCTCAGGAGAATGTAGCATCAATAGCCAAGTTTCTGTTACCAAGACTGGCTCTAATGTAATGAGGGGTACCTCAGGTTCAAAGCGATCAAATGTGATAGGGACTCTCAGACAGAGACACAGACAGACACTGCTATGGCCAGCAGCAAAACATCAGAATGGCTTGTTGCCTCCTTGGTGCCAGGATCAAGGATATCTCAGAGAAGATGCAGAATGTTCTCAAAGAGGAGAGGGACCTACAGGACACATTGTACACATTAGAACTAATGACATAGGAAGGGAAAAGGATGCGATTTTAAAGGGAGAATATAGAAAATTAGGCAGAAATTTAAAAAGGAGGTCCTTGAGGGTAGTAATATCTGGATTACTCCTGATGCCACAAGCTAGTGAGGGCAGGAATAAGAGGACTGAGGAAAAGCATGTATGGCTGAGGAGCTGGTACAGGGAGAAGGGTTCACATTTTGGACCAATGGAAACCCTTCTATGGGAGAAGTGACATGTACAAGAAGGACAGTTGTATCTGATTTGAAAGGGGACTAATATATTGGCAGGAAGATTTGCTGGACCTGTTTGGGAGAATTTAAACTAGTAAGGTGGGGGTTGAGACCCAGGGAGATAGTGAGGAAAGAAATCAGTCCATGACTGGTACAATTGGGTAAAGGAGTAAGTCAAATGGTGAGAGCAGGCAGGAACAAGCAGAGAATGAGTTAGAACTGCATTTATTTCAATGCAAGAGGCCTAACAGGGAAGGCAGATGAACTCAGGGCATGGTTAGGAACATGGGATTGGGATATCATAGTAATTACAGAGACATGGCTGAATGATGGGCAGGACTGGCAGGTGCATATTCTAGGAGATAAATGCGATAGGAAGGATAGAAAGGGGGCCAAGGGAGGGATGGGGAGTGATGTTTTTGCTAAGGGATAATATCATGGCTGTATTTATGGAGGATATTCCTGGGAATATCAGGAGAAAGTGAGGACTGCAGATGCTGGAGATCAGAGTTGAGAGTGTGGTGCTGGAAAAGCACAGCAGGTCAAGCAGCATCGATTAAGGGCTTTTGCCTGAAGCATCGATTCTCCTGCTCCTCTGATGCTGCCTGACCTGCTGTACTTTTCCAGCAACACACTCTGGATTGCTGGGAAAACAACCAGGGAAGTTATTTGGGTGGAACTGAGAAATCAAAAAGGGAAAATGATCTTATCGGGATTGTACTATTGATCCCCCAATAATCAGAAGGAAATTGAGAAACAAATTTGTCAGGAGATCTCAGTTATCTGTAAGAATAATAGGGTGGTTATGGTAGAGGATTTTAATTTTCCAAACAAACTGAGACTGCCATAGTTTTAAAGGTTTAGATGGAGAGGAATTTGTTAAGTGTGTACAAGACAATTTTCTGATTCAGTATGTGGATGTACCTACTAGAGAAAGTATAAAACTTGACCTTCTCTTGAGAAATAAGGCAGGGCAGGTGACTGAGGTGTCAGTGGGGGAGCACTTTGGGGCCAGTGACCATAATTCTATTAGATTTAAAATAATGATGGAAAAGGATAGACCAGATGTAAAAGTTGAAGTTCGAAATTGGAGGAAGGCTAATTTTGATAGTATTAGACAAAAACTTTCAAAAGTTGACTGGGGATGGATGTTCGCAAGTAAAGGGATGGCTGGAAAATGGGAAGCATTCAAAAATGTGATCACGAGAGTCCAGAGAAAATATATTTGTGTTGGTGTGAAAGGCAAGGCTGGTAGATGTAGGGAATGCTGGATGACTAGAGAAATTGAGGGTTTGGTTAAGAAAAAGAAGGAAGCATTTGTCAGGTATAGACAGCAGAGATTGATTCCCTGGTTAGACCAGGGAAACCCAGTGGATGTGGTCTATCTAGCCTTCCAAAGGCCTTTGATAAGGTGCCACACGGGAGGCTGCTGAGCAAGGTGAGGGACCATGGTGTTCGAGGTGAGCTGCTGGGATGGATTGAGGATTGGCTGTCTAACAGAAAGCAGAGAGTTGGGATAAAAGGTTCTTTTTCGGAATGGCAGCTGGTGACGAGCGGTGTCCCGCAGGGTTCAGTGTTGGGGCCACAGCTATTCGCATTATATATTAATGATTTGGATGAAGGGACTGGGGGCATTCTAGCGAAGTTTGCAGATGATACGAAGTTAGGTGGACAGGCAGGTAGTACTGAGGAAGTGGGGAGGCTGCAGAAGGATCTAGACAGTTTGGGAGAGTGGTCCAGGAAATGGCTGATGGAATTCAATGTGAGCAAGTGCGAGGTCTTGCACTTTGGCAAAAAGAATAAAAGCATAGACTACTTTCTAAATGGTGAGAAAATTAGTAAAGCCAAAGTTCAAAGCGATCTGGGAGTGCTAGTCGAGGATTCTCTAAAGGTAAACATGCAGGTTGAGTCCGTGATTAAGAAAGGGAATGCAATGTTGTCACTTATCTCAAGAGGGTTGGAATATAAAAGCAAAGATGTGCTACTGAGACTTTATAAAACTCTGGTTAGGCCCCATTTGGAGTACTGTGTCCAGTTTTGGTCCCCACACCTCAGGAAGGACATACTGGCAATGGTACGTGTCCAGCGGAGATTCACACGGATGATCCCTGGAATGGTAGGTCTAACATATGAGGAACGACTGAGGATCCTGGGATTGTATTCATTGGAGTTTAGAAGATTAAGGGGAGACTTAATAGAGACGTACAAGATAATACATGGCTTGGAAAGGGTGGATGCTAGGAAATTGTTTCCGTTAGGCGAGGAGACTAGGACCCGTGGACACTTCCTTAGAATTAGAGGGGGTCAATTCAGAACAGAAATGCGGAGACATTTCTTCAGCCAGAGGGTGGTGGGCCTGTGGAATTCATTGCCACGGAGTGCAGTGGAGGCCGGGACGCTAAATGTCTTCAAGGCAGAGATTGATAGATTCTTGTTGTCTCGAGGAATTAAGGGCTACAGGGAGAACGCTGGTAAGTGGAGTTGAAATGCCCATCAGCCATGATTGAATGGCAGAGTGGACTCAATGGGCCGAATAGCCTTACTTCCACTCCTATGTCTTATGGTCTTATGGTCTTATGAATCCTTAGAAGATTATTAAGGCAGTAGGAGTATACTTAAGAGGGAAATCAGGAGGGCAAAAAGAGGACTTGAGAAATAGCTTTGGCAAATAACATTAAGGAAAATCTCAAGGGTTTTTATAAATACAGTAAGGACAAAAGGATAATTAGGGAGAGAATAAGGCCCCTCAAATATCAGCAAGGTAGCCTACGTGTGGCACCGCAGGAAATGGGGAGGTACTAAATGAGTATTTTGCATCAGTAATACTGTGGAGAAGGACATGGAAGATATAAAATGTGGGGAGATAGATGGTGACATCTTGAAAAACGTCCATATTACAGAAGAGGAAGTGCTGGATATCTTTAAACGCATAAAAGTGTATAAATCCCCAGGACTGATCAGGTGTACCCTAGAAGTCTGTGGGAAGCTAGGGAAGTGATTGCTGGGCCCCTTGCTGAGATTTTGATGTCATCGATAGTCAGAGGTGAGGTGGCAGAAGACTGGAGGTTTGATAATATGGTGCCACTACTGAAGAAAAGTGGTAAGGAAAAGCCAGAGAACTATAGTCTGGTGAGTATGATATTGGTGGTGAGCAAATTGTAGGAGGGAATCTTGAGGGACAGGATTTACATGTATTTGGAAATACAAGGACTAATCAAAGATAGTCAGAATGGCTTTGTGCATGGGAAATTGTGTCTCATGAACTTGATTGAGTTTTGTGAAGAAGTAATGAAGAGAATTAATTAGGATGCAATCTATCTGAACTTCAGTATAGCGTTCAGCAAGGTTCCTCATGGGAGACTGGTTAGCAAGATTAGATCACATGGAATACAGTGAGAACTAATCATTTGAGTACAGACTGGCTTAAAGGTTGAAGAGAGGGTAGTGTGGAGGGTTGTTTTCCAGACTGAAGACCTGTAACCAGTGGTGTGCCACACAGAATGGTGCTAGGTTCACTGCTTTTCATCATTTATATAAATGATTTGGATGTGAACATAGGAGGTATATGAGTAAGTTTGCAATGACACCAATTTGAAGGTGTAGTGGACAGGGAAGAAGGTTACCTCAGAGTACAATGGGATATTGATCAGATTGACCAATGGGCTGAGGAGTGGCAGATGGAGTTTAATTTCCATAAATGTGAGGTGCTGCATTTTGGGAAGGCAGATCAGGGCAGGACTTATACACTTAATGGTAAGGTCCTGGGGAGTGTTGCTGAACAAAGTGACATTGGAGTGTAGGTTTATAGTTCCTTGAAAGTGGAGTCACAGGTGGGTAAGGTAGTGTAGAAGGCATTTAGTATGCTTTCCTTTATTGGTCAGAGCATTGAGTACAGGAGTTGGGACGTCATGTTGCAGCTGTACAGGACATTGGTTAGGCCACTTTTGGAATATTGTAAGCAATTCTGGTCTCCCTATTGGAAGGATGGTGTGAAACTTGAAAGGGTTCAGAAAAGATTTACAAGTATGTTGTCAGACTTGGAGGGTTTGAGCTACAGGGAGAGGCTGAATAGGCTGGGACTGTTTTCCTCGGAGTGTTGGAGGCTGAGAATACTGACTTCTGTGGAGCTGACTCTGAGGTGAGCAGAGAACACTTTGCCTGACTCAGTGTTCCTGTCTGCCCAACAATTGAAGTTCTTGCAAGCTGTCCAGGTGAGATTGAGGATTGCAGGATGGATGGGTAAACAGGAGTGGGAGGCTTTCAAATGGGATGAACAAATATGAATTTATAATAGTGGTAGGGATAGACACTGTTTTGTGTAGCCATGAGCATGAGTCCTGAAGGCTGTTTTGTGTGTCAGGATTAAGGACATCATCAAGGCTAGTCTAATGCTGACCATGTAATTGTCAAGTGTGATACAAGTCTATCTGGGTCATTCATGTTCTATAGGGAAGGACATCTGCTTCCTTACCAGTCTGGCATACACTTGACTCTGGACCAATGGCAACTGGGCAATTAATGATTGGCTATAAATGCTGGGAGAAATAAATGCTGTACTTACCAGTGATGCCTATGTCTTGTGAACAAATTGGAAAGTAAAAAAAATCTCAAGGCTGGAGAAGAGTTTGTGAGTGAGAAGGAGAGAATCAGTTGTTAGTATCAACATGGACAATGACAACACTGCTCAGAATGGAAAGAAAGTTCCGCTTAAAGACTCTGAACCATTTGGGGCTAAATTTAAAAAAGTAAAACTTCCTAGATTGTAATCTCCAGATCATTACCCCCAACCACAGGCAAACTAGTGTTGAGCAGATAAAGTCAGGCAGTTGAATGCATGGTCAAAGGTTGGTGTGGGTGGAATGGGTTTCAGTTAATGGTGAATTGGCATCAGTACTGTGGTACAAGGGAGCTGTTCTGCTAGGACTGGGTTCACTTGAACTGAGCTGGGACCAGTATCCTGGTGAATGCAGGAGGTGTTACTGTGTAGAGACAGCTTTAAACTAGTTAGAGGGAGTGACGGTTTGGGAGAAGGGGAAAGCAAGAAGAGGTGGCAGCATTACAAGGCAGCTATTTGGATAATGATATCAGAATAGGACAGGAAGGGACAATAGAAATACAACAGTAAATAGAACAAAAGGGGGAACAAAGGGTAAAAAAGCAGAGTTAATGATACTTAGTATGAATGTGTGTAATTTCCAAAACAAAACAAAACACAGGTTAATAGTGGGATCTTAAAGCCATTGCAGAAACCTGGTTACAAGCAGATCAGAGCTAGGATCTAAATTTTCAGGGTATGGAACTTTCCCAAGGACAGACATGAAGGGTGGTGGGGTGGTTTCATCAGTATGGCATAAAGAAAGTAATATAGCAAGAAATGGTCTGCATTCACATGATCAAAATCCATGTGGGTATAGGTAAGAAATAAAAAGGAGAAAAAGACATAGATAAGAGTAGTCTATAAGCCCCATAACAATAGGATAGAGAATAAATCAAGAGAAATGAGAGCATACAAGAAAAGCACATTAATTGTTGGTGAGTCTAATCATCATATACATTGTGGGTGGGGGGGGGGGGGGGGGGGGGGGGGGGGAGTGCTGGGAACAGGTTTTTCAGTGACACCAATGTCTGTTCTACAGGGGAGGGGCTGCTTGGGAGGGATTTGTAGGCACAGTCTCACTGACTACACATTCTCATCCAGATTTCTCCAGCAAGCGGGTATTCAGGCCATGCACACTGGGGCCCTGATGCTGTCATCCTCAGCATTCTGGTTCAGCCAGAAATGGACTACCATCTGCATCCAGTGGTGGGGGTGGAAACCGGCCACCTTCGTGGAGGGCTGGACATCTGCAGGACAAGGCTGGGGCAGGCTGCTTGTCACTGACTGCATCTGATGGAGAAAGGGAAAGAAAATTATTAAAAAAACAGTTAATAGAAGATTCACTATTGAGGGAGTTCCGTGAGTTTTTAAAAATTCCTTAATTGGACGTTGGTGTCACTGGCTGGCCTTACATTTACCATCCATCCCTAGTTGTCCATTAGAATTGTAGAATCCCGACAGTACAGAGGCAGGCCATTTAGCCCATAAAATCCAAACCGACCTTATGGGGACCATCAAACATCGACATCTTACCACCACCCACCCCTCCCCACCCCAATCCCAAAACACTCCATTTCCTAGGGAGAATGCATCTAACCTGTGCAGCCCTGGACATTAGGGGCAATTTAACATGGCCAATACAACCAACTAGCAGAGTAGAATCCAGAGCACCCAGAGACACAGAGAGGGAAAAATGTGCAAACTCCACACACAGTCACTCAAAGGTGGAATCGAACCTGGGTCCCTGCTAGCTATTGAGCCGCAATGCCACCTGAGAAAGTGATGAGCTGCCCTAGTGAACCATTGCAGTCCAGGTGCTGTAGGTTGACCCACAATACCATTACAGGGGAAATTCCAGGATTCTGACCCAGCAATAACGCAGGAATGGGGATATATTTTCAAATCAGATTGGTGAGTAGGTTGGTGCAGAACTTGCAGAGGAAACGTTCACATGTCTGTTGGCCTTGTCTTTCTCGATGGAAGTGATGGTGGGGTTCAAGGGGAGCTGTTTAGGAAATGATCTTGATTCTGAACATGCCGAATCCAAGTGAGTGTAGCTAATAAATAAGAAAATGGGAGAAATAATAATCTGTAGGCATCACAGGGCATACAAGAATAGCACATTAAACTCTCCAACTGTCAATTTTCATGTACAGTGGGAAGGTTGAAGGGGTGGAGCCAGGTTTTACAGTTACAGCAATATCTGATCCACAGGGGAGGGATGCTTGAGAGGGATTTGAAGGCAGCGTCACTGGCAACACGTACCCGACCAGCCCTCTGAAGCCAAATTAAAACAATCCATTCTGCCTGCATATTTCCATGCCTTGCATATTCATGTTTATCTAGAAGTCCCTTACATGCCCCTATTATATCTGCTTCCTCCACCACCCATTGCAGCAAATCCCAGACTCCTACTTCTTAAAAACTTGTCCCTTACAGTTTCTTTAATATTCTACCCCACCCCCATCCCGCACCCCCACCCTTCCTTAAATGCACACACATTAGTATCAGACATTTCAACTCTGGGAGAAAAAGATTCTGACTGTCAATTCTATCGCAGCACAAACAGCCAAATTTCTGGGATCAAGACTGGCTCTAATGTAATGAGGAGTACATCGGGTTCCCAACGATCGATTGTGATAGGGGACATTCTAGTCAAAGGGACAGACAGATGTTTCTGTGGCCAACAGCGAAAAATCAGAATGGTGTGTTGCCTCCCTGGTGTCAAGATCAAGGACGTCTCAGAGAGGGTGCAGAATGTTCTCAAAGGGGAGAGGAATCAGTAGGGGGTCATTGTACACATTGGTTATAGGAAGAGAAAACGTTGAAATTCTGAATGGAAAATATAGAAAGTTAGGCAGGAATTAAAAAAGGAGGTCCTCAAAGTTAGTAAATCTGGATTACTCCCGGTGCTATGAGCTAATGAGGATAGGAATAGGATGATAGATCAGATGAATGCATGGCTGAGGAGCTACTGCAGGGGAGAAGGGTTCACATTTTTGGATCATTGCAAATCTCTTCTGGGGTAGAAGTGACCTTTACAAGAAGGATGGGTTACACCTGATTTGGAAGGAGATTAATATACTAGCAGGGAGATTTGTTCAAGCTGCTTGGGAGGATTTAAACTCTTAAGGTTGGGGGGAGAAGGGTGGTGGTGGTGTGGGCAGCAATGGGACCCAGGGAAATAGTGAAGAAAGAGATCAATCTGAGACTGGCACAGTTGGGAAAAGAAATGAGTCAAACTGGCAGGGCAGGAAGTAACAAAGCAGAGAATAAGGTAGAACTGATAAATTAAACTGTAATTATTTCAATGCAAGAGGCCTCACAGGGAAGGCAGATGAACTCAGGACATGGTTAGGAAACATGGGACTGGGATATCATAGCAATTTCAGAAATGTGGCTCAGGGAGGGACAGACTGGCAGCTTAATGTTCCAGTACACAAATGCTATTGGAAGGGTAGAAAGGGGGGCAAGAGATGAGGGGGAGTGGTACTTTTGATAAGGGATAACATTACTGCTGTACTTAGGGAGGATATTCCTGGAAATACATCTAGGGAACTTATTTGGGTGGAACTGAGAAAGCAGAAATGGATGATCACCTTCTTGGGATTGTATTATAGACTCCTCATAAGTCAACAGGAAATTGAGAAACAAATTTGTAAGGAGATCTCAGTTATCTATAAGAATAAGAAGTGGTAATGATAGAAGAATTTAACATTCCAAAAATAGACTGGAACTGCCATTGTGTTAAGGTTTAGATGGAAAGGAATTTGTTAAGTGTCTACAAGAAAACTTTCTGATTCATATGTGGATGTACCAACTAGAGAAGGTGCAAAACTTGACTTACTCTTGGGAAATAAGGCAGGGCAGGTGACTGAGGTGTCAGTGGGGGAGCACTTTGGGGCCAGCGACCATAATTCTAAAATAATGATGGAAGACGTTAGATTGGATCTAAAAGTTGAGTTCTAAATTGGAGGAAGGCTAATTTTGATGGTATTACATAATACCTTGCAAAAGCTGATTGGGGGCAGATGCTCGCAGGTAAAGGGACGGTTAGAAAATGGGAAGCCTTCAAAAATGAGATAACGAGAGTCCAGAGACAGTATCTTCCTGTTAGGGTGAAATCTTCGAGTAAAAAATGAGGTCTGCAGATGCTGGAGATCACAGCTGCAAATGTGTTGCTGGTCAAAGCACAGCAGGTCAGGCAGCATCTCAGGAATAGAGAATTCGACGTTTCGAGCATAAGCCCTTTTTTCCTGATGAAGGGCTTATGCTCGAAACGTCGAATTCTCTATTCCTGAGATGCTGCCTGACCTGCTGTGCTTTGACCAGCAACACATTTGCAGCTGTTAGGGTGAAAGGCAGGGTTGGTAGGTATAGGGAATGCTGGATGACTAGAGAAATTGAGGTTTTGTTAAGAAAAAGAAGGATGCATATGTCAGGTATAGACAGGATAGATCGAGTGAATCCTTAGAAGAGTATAAAGGCAGGAGGAGTGTACTTGAGCAAAATCAGGAGAGCAAAAAAGAGACATGAGATAACATTGGCAAATAGGGTTAAGGGGAATCCAAAGGGCTCTTATAAATACACTAAGGACAACATGGTAATTATGGAGAGAATAGGGCCCCTCAAAGATCATTTTGGCAGGCTATGGAACTGCAGGAGATGGGAGAGATATTAAATGAGTATTTTGCATCAGTATTTACTGTAAAGAAGGACAAGGAAGTTATAGAATGTGGGAAATAGACAGTGACAACTTGAAAAATATCCATATTACAGAGGAGGAGGTGCTGAATGTCTTGAAATGCTGAAAAGTGGATAAATCCCCAGGACCTGATCAGGTGCACCTTAGAACTCTGTGGGAAGCTGGGGAGGTGATTGCTAGGTCTTTTGCTAAGATACTCGTGTCATTGATAGTCAGAGGTGAGTTACCAGAAGACTGGAGGTTGGCTAACATGGTGCCACTATTTAAGAAAGGTGGTAAAGAAAAGTCAGGGAACTATAGATCGGTGAGCATGACATTGGTGGTGGGAAAATTGTTGGAGAGAATCTTGAGGGACAGGATTTACATGTATTTGGACAGGCAAGGACTCATTAGAGATAAGTCAGCATGGCTTTGTGCATGGCAAGTCACGTCTCATGAATTTGATTGAGTTTTTGAAGAAGTAACAAAGAGGATTGATGAGGGCAGAGCACTGGATGTGATCTATGTGGACTTCAGTAAGTCAACAAGTATCCTCACGGGAGACTGGTTAGCAAGGTTAGATCTTACAGAGTACAGGGAGAACTAGCCATTTGGATGCAGAACTGACTTGCAAGTAGAAGATGGAGGGTAGCTTTTCAGACTGGAGGCCTGTGACCAGTGGAGTGCCACAAGGATCGGTGCTGGGTCCACTGCTTTTCATCATTTATATAAATGATTTGGATGTGAATATGGAAGATATAGTTAGTAAGTTTGCAAATGACACCAAAATTGGAGGTGTAGTGGACAGCGAAGAAAATTACCTTAGAGTACAATGGGATCTTGATCAGATGGGCCAATGGGCTGAGGAGTGGCAGATGGAGTTTAATTCAAATAGATGCAAGGTGCTGCATTTTGGAAAAGCAAATCTTAGCAGGACTTATACACTTAATGGTAAGGTCATAGGGAGTGTTGCTGAACAAAGAGACCTTGAAGTGCAGGTTCGTAGCTCCTTGAAAGTGGAGTCGCAGGTAGATAGGATAGTGAAGGTGGTGTTTGGTATGCTTTCCTTTATTGGTCAGAGCATTAAGTATAGTAGTTGGGAGGTCATGTTGTGGCTGTACAGGATATTGGTTAGGCTACTTTTGGAATATTTTGTGTAATTCTGGTCTCCTTCTTCTTGGAAAGATATTGTGAAACTTGAAACGGTTCAGAAAAGATTTACAAAGATGTTGCCAGATGTTGGAGGATGTGAACTATAGGGAGAGGCTGAACGGGCTGGGATTGTTTTCCCTGGAGCACAGAGGCTGAGGACTGACCTTATCGAGGTTTATAAAATCATTAGGGGCATGGATAGGGTGAATAGACAAAGTCTTTTCCCTCTGGGGCCTGGTGTCCAAAACTAGAGGAGCCTGAGTTTATGCAAAGGTGGTGCATGTATGGAATGAGCTACCAGAAGAAGTAGTGGAGGCTGGTAAAATGACAACATTTAAAAGGCACCTGGATGGGGACATGAACAGGAAGGGTTTAGAGAGATATGGGCCAAGTGCTGGAAAACGGGACTAGATTAATTTAGGATATCTGGCACAGCATAGACAAGTTGGACCAAAGGCTCTGGATCCATGCTGTACATCTCTCTGACTCTGACTCAACCCATTTCAGCCCCCAACAAATCTGTCCAACCCATACTTGGTCTCCCAGTGCATCATCACAGTCTGTCACTCTTTCACCCCTTGTGCCTGTTCCTCTCTCCCTCAGTCGCACTCACACATACATTCTCTCTCTGTGTGTTTATCTTTCTCATACTTCTGCCTCTGTCTTCCCCTTCCCTCTGCCACACACACACTCTCTCTGTTTGTCTCTCTCATACTTCACTCGCTTGCTCTCTTGCTCACTCTCTCTCCCTTCCCTCTGTCGTGCTCACTCTCTCTCACTCACTCGCTGTTTTTGTCTCTGTCTCTCTCTCTCTTTCTGCCACTCCCTGTGTCTCTCTCTCTCTCTCTCTCTCTCTCTATTTATCTCTCATTTTCCTCTGTCACACTGTCAGTCTCACTCTTTTTCTCTCTTTCCTTCGCTGATTCCCCGTCAGTTTGTATGAGTCTCTCTCTACCTCTCTCTGTATTGCACTGTCACTCCATCTCCCTCACTCCCTTTGCTTCTGGCCCACTGTTGGTCTCTCTCTCTCTCTCACACACACACACTCTCTCTCTCCCCCGATCTCTCACACTCCCCTTTTCCTCTGTCATAGCCAGTCTCACTCTTTTTCTCTCACTCTCTCCTTCTCTCAGTCAGTCAGTCAGTCTGTCTGTCTGTCTCTCTCTCTGTCTCTGTGTCACACTGTCAGTCTCTCTCCGTCTTTTGTCCCACTCACTCACACTCAGTCTCTCTTACACTTACACCCACACACACGCACATCCTTTCTTTCCCTTCCTCTCTCTATCCCTTCCTGAAGAAGGGCTCATGCCCAAAACATCCACTCTCCTGTTCCTTGGATGCTGCCTGACCTGCTGCGCTTTTCCAGCAACACATTTTCAGCTCTGATCTCCAGCATCTGCAGACCTCACTTTCTCCTCTCTCGATCTCTCCCTACCTCAGACCGCCCTGCCATATCAACTGTCTCTTTATGCACTGATCCTTCATACAGACCTTATACACACTAGCCCCATCCTTCCAAGTCTCACTGCCTCACACTTTCCCACATTCTCTTCAACGTATCATCTCCTCACCCTTCACTCACCCATACACACTGCTTTCCTCCACTAGCTTTACATCAGCCCCACAGTGCACACTGTGCCAGGGCACATTAAAACAGAGAGCTATTCGATCATTCTCTCTTTCTGTCTTCTCCCAGATTCCTGCGATGGGCTGATGGTGAAAACTCTGGAAGTGTGTGCGACGTATGAGATTGTGAAGAGATCCCACAATCGGCTGAAGGTAGGTGAACAAAGGGCTGAAGTTAACTCTGCCACAGGAATGATCAACTGTTTCTGGTGATCTATCATCTCTCTCTCTTTCACACACACACACACACACACACACACACACACACACACACACACACACACACACACACACACACACCCTGCCAAAAAGATTCTATGTGTAGGTGTCTCTCTCTCTTTCTACCTATCTTCCTCTCTCTGCCTCTTGCTTGCTCTCTTTCTCTGTCTCTCACTGTTAAAAATACTCTCTCTCTCTCTCGGTGTCTTTTATTCACTCCCTCTGTCTCTATCGCTCTCTCCCTCTCTCCTTCCTCTCTCTCCTTCCTTCTCTCCCTCACATCCTTTCTCTCTCTCTCACACAAACACTTCCTCTGTCTGTCTCTCTCTTTCCCTCTCTTCCTCCCTCCCCCCTCTGTCTCTTTCTCCCTCCATTCCTCTATCTCTCCTTCCTCCCTTTGTCTCCTCCCTCCCTCCCTCCCTTTTTCTCTCCTTACCTCCCTTCTTGCCTCTCTCACCCTCTTTCACACACTCTCTCCACACCCGTCTATCTCACTCTCTCCACACCCGTCTATCTCACTCTCTCTATCTCTCCCTCCTTCTCTCCTTCCCTCCCTTCCACACACTCTTTCTCCCACACTCCCTGTGTCTCTCTCACATTCCCTCCGTCTCACTCTCTCTCCCCCCACCACCCTCTCTTTCTCACTCTGACTCCCTCTCTCTCACACTCTCTTACTCTCTCTTCCTCTCATACTCTTTTCCTCTCTCATATCCTCTCTCTCTCTCTCTCTTTCCCTCCCTCTTGGGTTCCTGTTTGACTACTGTCCATCGATATTGTGTCTCATCTTCAGGCGTCTCCTTCACTGTCTCTGTAATGAAAGTGTTAGATCCTGCCACTCCCTCAGACTGTCTCCCAGTGACCACCCCACCCCCACCCTCACCCTGCTCCCCCCCCCACCCCTCCTCCTCTCTCTCTCTCTCTCTCTCTCTCTCTGCAGATTGGGACTGGTTTCAAAGATGAGGAGCTGGAGCAACACACGAAATTCTTCAAGGTGAGGACTGAAGCTGAGTGTAAGGAGCAGATCACTGAACACAGGAACAGCACGAGGCCATTTAGCCCCCCCTCCTCCACCAGTCTGTTATGCAGGAACAGAGGGCACCATTCAGCACCTCCCCGCCCCCAATCTATTAGACAGGAGCAGGAAGCCATTCAGCCGCCTGCCACTAAGCTTATTACACAGGAACAGGAGGACGCTATTCAACACCTCTCCAGAATCTCAGTACAAGCTCCTACATGCCCGAGGAGGAAGTATAGTTGAACTCTGAGCCTGTGTCCAAATATAGCTCCATTGTTTTGCTCAGTATCACTCTGCTGGGGATTTAAAATTCCCCTAATCTCTACTCTCCTCCCACCCTCTGGTTTCATGCACTGTGACCTTCTTCACCTGCTATTATCTCCCTATTCTGTTTCTCATCATCTCTCTCTCTCTCTCTCTCTCTCTCTATCTCTCTCTCTCACACACACACAACACTTTCTGTCTGTCTCTACACCCCTCCAGAGGGCTAGTGGTTCTTTTATTTACTCTCTACCTTTTGAAATAGCTGTTGATTCTCTCGCTACCTGTTCTCTCAGCCCTAGTTACCATTCTCCCATACCAATCTCTTCCTCCTGATTTTAGTTATTCTCCACCATCCTCTGTACTCTGACAATCGGTGTGATCTGCCTTTCGTTTGTTATAAGGTTCCTGGATTGGTACAGGTTTATTCTGTGTAACCTGAAATTTAATATCTGCATCTATCTGTAAGTGTATTGATCTATCCCCTAGTCTAGTACATCATAGAGAACAGAAACATTGAATCCCTAAAGCGTGGTAACATTGAGTGCACACCGACCCTCTAAAGAGCATCCCTCCCAAACCCACCTCTGCACCCTATCCCTGTAACCCTACATTTCCCATGGATAATTCACCCTAACTTGTACATCCCTAGACATCATGGTTAATTTAGCATGACCAATTCACCCTCACCTATATATCCCTCGGCAATGTGGGTAATTTTCCATGGCCAATCCACCCTAACTAGCAGATCCCTGGGAGCTATGGTTAATTTAGCACAGCCAACCTATGCTAATCAGCACACCCCTGAGTGCTAAGAATAATTTAGCATGGCCAATCCACCCTAACCTGCACATCCCTGGGCACTATGCAAATATTTAGCATAGCCAATCCTCCCTGACGCTGCACACCTGTGGGCAATATGAGACAATTTAGCACGACCAATCCATTGTAACCTGCACATCCCTGGGCACTGTGGGTAATTTAGCATGATTGAAGATTGTGGTGCTGGAAAAGAACAGCCAGTCAGGCAGCATCCAAGGAGCAGGATGTTTCAGGCATAAGCCCCTCTGAAGGGATTATGCCTGAAATGTCAATGCTCCTGCTCTTCAGATGCAACTTGACCGGCTGTGCTTTTCCAGCACCACTCTGATCTCCAGCATCTGCAGTTCTCACTTTCTCCTAGTAATTTAGCATGACCAATCCACACAAACCTACACATCCTGGATACTATGGGTAATTTAGCACAGCTAATCCACCCTAATAAACACATCACTGAACACTGAGGGAACAATTTAACATGCCCAACCAACCCTTACCTGCACATTCCTGGGCACTATGGATAATTCAGCATGGCCAATCCACACTAACTTGCACATTCTTGAACACCATGGGTATATTAGCAGGGCCAATCAAACCTTACCTGCACATCCATGGGCACGAAGGGACAGTTTAGTACAGCCATTTCACCCTAACCTGCACATTCCTGGGCACTACAGGACAATTTTGCATGGTCAATTCACCCTAACCTGCAATCCTTGGGCACAATGGATAATTTTGCATGGCTAATCCACCATAACCTGCACATTCATGCACATTATGGGTAATTTAGCATAGCCAACCACCCTAACCTGCACATCCCTGGGCACAATGGGTAATTTAGCATGACTAATCCACCATAACCTGCACATTCATGGGCATTATGGGTAATTTAACATAGCCAATCCACTCTAACCTTCACATCCTTGGAAGCTAAGGGACAATTTAGCATGGCCAATCCACCCAAACCTAGACATCCCTGGGCACTATGGGGCAATTTAGAATAGCCAATGCAGCCAAACCTGCACATTCCAGAACACCTTGAGGTAATTTAGCAGGGCCAATCACCCTAACCTGCACATCCCTGGACACTATGGGACAATTTAGCATGACAACCAACCCTAACCTGAACATCCCTGGGCACTATGGATAATTTAGCATGGCCAATCCACCCTAACCTGCACATCCATGGGTATTATGGATAACTTAATATGACCAATCCACCCTAACCTACATATCCCTAGGCTCAATGGGTGATTTAACAAGGCCAATTCACCGTAACCAACATATCCCTGAAAACTATGGGCAAGTTTAGCATGCCCAATCAATCCTAACCTGATCATCCCTGGACACTATGGATAATTCAGCATGGCCAATCCACCCTAACCTGCACATTCACGGGCATTATGGATAATTTAGCATGGCCAATCCACCGTAACCTGAACATCCCTGGGCACTATGGATAATTTAGCATGGCCAATCCACCCTAACCTGCACATCCATGGGTATTATGGATAACTTAACATGACCAATCCACCCTAACCTACATATCCCTAGGCACTTGGGTAATTTAACAAGGCCAATCCACCGTAACCAACATATCCCTGAAAACTATGGGCTAATTTAGCATGCCCAATCAACCCTAACCTGAACATCCCTGGGCACTATGGATAATTCAGCATGGCCAATCCACCCTAACCTGCCCATCCTTGAACACCATGGGGTAATTTAGGAGGGCCAATTCACCTACATATCCCTAAACACTATGGGCAAATTTAGCATGGTCAATCCACCCTAATCTGCACATCCTGGGTCACTATGGATAACTTAGCATGGCCAATCCACCCTACCCTGCACATTCTTGGGCACTATGGATAATTAGGCATGGGCAATCCAACCCAACTTACACATCCTTGGGTGCTGTAAGTAATTTAGCATAACCATTTCACCCTAACTTACACATCCCTGAACACCATGGGGTAATTTAGCATGGCCAATCCATCCTAACCTAAACATCCCTGAACACTATAGGGTAATTTAGCATGGCCAATCCATCCTAACCTAAACATCCCTGAACACCATAGGGTAATTTAGCATGGCCAATCCATCCTAACCTAAACATCCCTGAACACCATAGGGTAATTTAGCATGGCCAATCCATCCTAACCTAAACATCCCTGAACACTATAGGGTAATTTAGCATGGCCAATCCATCCTAACCTAAACATCCCTGAACACCATAGGGTAATTTAGCATGGCCAACCCACCCAAACCTGCATAATCCTGGGCACTACATGTTCAATCCACTCTAACCTGAACATCCCTGAACACTACGGGACAATTTAGCATGGCCAACCCACCCAAATCCTGGGCACTATGGGTTATTTAACATGGTCAATCCACTGTAACCTGCATATCCCTGGACACTATGGATAAATTAGCATGACTAATCCACACTAACCTGCTCATCCCTGGGCACAATAGGTAATTTAGCATGGCCAATTCACCCTAAACCGCTCATTTCTGCCTCAATAAGTAGTTAAGCATGGTCAATCCAACTTAACCTACATATCCCTGACCACTGAGACAATGACCAATCCATCCTAACTTGTAAATCCCTGGGCATTATGGGTGATTTAACATAGCCAATCCACCCTAACTTTCACATCCTTGGACACTATAGGTAATTTAGCACAGCGAATTCACAATAAACTGCACAACCCTGGGTACTATATGACAATTTAGCACAGCCAATCCACCCTAACCTACACATCCCTGAGCACTATGGGTAATTTAACATGGCCAATCCACCCAAACCTGAACATCCCTGGACAAAGCATGACAATTTATCATGATCAATCCAGACTAAACTGCACATCCCTGGGCACTATGGGACAATTTAGCAAGGCCAATCCACCCTAAACTGCACATCCTTAACACTATGGGTAATTTAGCACGGCCAATCCACACTAACTTGCAAATCCCTGGACACTATGGGTAATTTAGCATGGCCAACCCACCCTAACCTGTGCATCCCTGGGCACTATGAGACAATTTAGCACGGCCAACTCAGCCTAATCTGCACATCTCTGAGCACTATGGAACAATTTATCCTGGCCAATCCACCCTAAACAGCACAACATTGTTCATTACAGGGCAATTTAGCACGATCAATGCACCCTAACCTGCACATCCCTGGACACAATAAGTAATTTAGCAGGGCCAATCCACCCTAATCTACATATCTCTGAACACTCAGGGACAAGTTAACATGGCCAATCCTCCATAACTTGCACATTCCTGGGCACAATGAGTAATTTAGCATGTCCATTTAGGGGGCAGACGACAACCTATTGGCATTGTCTCTCAGTAATTATTCCATAAACTCAGCTATGGTCTGGTGATCCAGGTTTGAATCCCCAACCCCCACCACCACCACCACCACCACCATCGTGTCAGATGGTGGAAGTTGAATTCAATTAAAACAAAATCTGAAATTCAGAATCTATTGATGACCATGAATTCATTGTCATGTCCTTTCTGGAAGAAATTCTGTCAACCTTACCTAGTCTGGCCTACATGTGACCGCAGACCCACAGCAATGTGGCTGACTCTCAACTGCCGTCTGGGTAATTAGGGATGGGCAGTAAATGCTGACACCCTCATCCAGTGAATGAATAAAGAAATAAAATGTATTCTGTGCCTGGGTTAAAGTAACTGATTTTTGCCTAACCTCCTTATGTCAGTCTAAACTCTCTCTCTCTCTCTCTCCCCCCCTTACCCCCTCCTCCCCTCCACCCTCAAACACAGGACGATGTTATCGAGGACCCTCACCCCTATTATTGCTGGGATTACTCGGGTGAGCCTGACCACTGGTTTGACGCTGCTCAGGTCTGGATTGTCAAGTGCGTTGATCTCTCCATCTCCCCGGTTTACAAAGCAGCATTGGGACGGCTGAGTGACGATAGAGGCAGGAGAGGTGAGGGCAGGACCGTGGAGGGGGAGAGAGTGTGGGGCAGGGCAGAGGAAAGGAAGGGGATTGAGGAGGATGAGGATGGGGAGGGTTCCTGAGACAATGTGGTAGGGTGCATTGAGGGGAAGGGTAAGGGGAAGTGAATTGAGTGGCTAGGCAATGCATGGAGTTGGACTGTCTGCTCCCTATCTCTCTCTCTCTCTCTGTCCAGCTTCCTCCATGCCATCTCTCTCTCTTTCTCTCTTTCTGTTCCCCCTCCCTCCATCTCCCTTCCCCCTCCTCCCCCCTCCCTTCTCCCGATCACCCCCTCCCTCTTTCCCACTATCACCTCTCTCTGCCCCCTCTCTACTCCTCCCCCATCCACCCACCGTTTCTCCCCGAGCCATTTCTGTCTCCACTGCTCCGCCCCCTCCCCCCCCCCCCCCCCCCCACATCCCTGAGCTGATGGTCTCACTATTTATCCTCATTCTCAGGTGGACAAAGAGAAGAAAATCTTGCGGCGGTTCCCTCGATTCCTCTGTATCCGAGACGATAAGAAACTTGAGGATGCTACAACTCGCCAATAGGTAGCAGGAACAGGGGGAGCGGAGGGGGACAGAGAGACAAACACAAAAACAGACACAGAGGCACACAGAGGCTGAGACAGAAAAGGACAGAGAGATAAAGTAAGAGAGAGACACAGATAGACAGCCAGCTGACAGGTACTGGGAACAGGAGGAGTGAGCGAGAGAGGCAGCGAAAGAGGGACAGTGTCAAAAAGCTGGTTCATTTTTGCTAAAAGCTGTTCCTTTTTTCAAGGATACTGTGTCCTGGATTTTTTTCAGAGGGGTCATAAGCCATCTCCTGGCTCCAGGTGACTAGTTTGGTACAAAGATATAAAAAAAGGATTTTGAGAGGCCTTTTGTTTATATGTAAATGGATAAGACTTCAGGCCAAAGTGGTCATGTTTTAGAAGTGACCTGTATAATGAAAGGGGGGGTGGTCAGCTCTCTAGTGTGCAGTTCTGTCCAGAACTAGTTAGAAGTTCAGCTGTGTGGAAATAGAATCGCTCTCTTCCTGCCCTTCTAACTTGAACTTGTAAGCATCTGTTCCATTTTTACTGTTTCTTAAAGGGAATTTATTTATTGGGATGCTGTGTATCTTCAGAACAGCACAATTAAGTCTAGTTTGGATTGACTGTGTTTTGTGGGGTTCTTTATTCTGTTCTTTGTGTTGCATTGTGTAATTTTGTGAATATATTTTTGATTGTTTTAAAACCTGGTTGTCAACTTAGCTAACTTACTCCAGGTAATTTACTTACTGAAACAAATTGCAAAGTTATGGTCTGGAGCTGCCTGCTTAAGAATGTTTTGAGTGGTCTGGCCTAGTCCATAACAGATTGGGGGGCTCTTTGCAGGATTTTAAACAGTGAGTGGTAGGCGCTCGTGTCTTTATTTCGGGTGTTGGTTTGGTGGGGTAGACAAAGCTTGGGATAGGAATGGCTCTTTCAATCGCCAGAAGATTTCTGGAAGTGGCTGTGGTGACTTTGGAAGTTTTGCAAAAGGTGAATAACACCAAGCTGCAGGAATTATTAGAGAAGCTGGGATTGGACCTGCCTACTTCAGTGAGGAAAGGTGAGGTAATTACTGCAGTAGTTAGCATTTAAACTTGCTGGAGAATCCATCAGAAGCTATAAAGATGGCAAGAATTCAATTGCAAAGTTTGAGTTAGAGGCGAGAGATAAGGAAAGGAGAGCAGAAATGAAACCGTTTGAGTTACAAATAAAAGCAGAAGAGAGGGAAAAAGAGACAGCAACAGAAGAGAGAAAAAGAGAGAGCGTTTGAACTTCAAAAACTGACACTTAAAAAGAAAAGTCAGTTTAAAAGGCTGGAGATAAAGGCTGAAGGTAACCTTAACGAGGATGTAGTGTGAAATCATGTGGAAGAGCAGGGCGTTAAAACAGTGAGGTTAGCAGCTGAAGGGCCTGATGATTATGAGCTGGTCCATAAAACACGGTTTGGCTTCCAGAATCAATGTCAGTTCATGAGGGATAGAAATTGGGGCAAAGAGAAATCCTCACCTGGAAAGGGAAAGGTAGATCTCAGTGAAGATCATAAGGAGAACTTACCACAGGGTAAAAAACAAACCCTTCAGGGGGACAAAAAAGTTAAAAAGCTCCAGTGTTTTCATTGTAATAAAGTGGACCACATAAAATCACAGCATTGATAGGCTAGGAAAAAGCCAGATGTAGGAAAACCAGACAAGCCTGGGAGTTTTGTTGGACTAGTAACAAAAAGCACAACGGAATTTAGACAACTACCTCAGAGTGTACACGGTGATTAGAGGTTGGTTAAGGAGCAAGTGCCAGCTCTGCTCAAACAATATACATGCAAGGGTAAAGTTTATTCACATAGGCCAGGGGTAGCAGGTAAAGAGGTTACAATGTTAAGGGACAGAGGATCTTCTCAGTCTGTAATGCTGAAGGATGAGGAGATATGTACTCCTGAGGGACTATTGCCCAGAAAAGGCACTGTAACAGGAATTCATGGTGAGACAAAAAGTGCCCAATTATGTAAAGTGAGGCGTGAGAGTCCAGAGCAGAGTGGAGAATGTGTGGTAGGAGTATTGGACAAACTCTCAGCTCCAGGAATACAATTGTCCTTGTAAATGATACAGCTGATTCACTGGTAGGCGTGCTGCCTACTGTAGTTGAAAAGCCAGTGGAGACACAGGCAACTGAAGAAATGAAGGATGTTTATCCAGGAATTTTCCCAGATTGTGTGATCACAAGATCACAGAGGCCGAAGCTGAAGCAGGAATGATCAAAAGGCACAGATAAACTGACATAGATTTATCTGAGACCTTTTTTTGATCAGATAAGTGGGACAGAGCAGGAGCAACTAGATAAACATACAAGTATCTTTAGCTCTGCTAAGCTTATCAAATTACAGCAGAAAGATGAGAATTTAAAACAGTTATATCAAAAGACATATACAGAGCAGGAAAGTGAATGCATCCCTGTGTGTCATTACTTAACAAATGATGTCTTAATGAGGAAATGGAGACCATTACACATGCAAGCAGATGAGAAATGGGCAGAGATTCATCAAATTGTTTTGCCAGTAGGGTATAGAAAGAAGGTGCTGCGGCTGGTGCATGAGTTACCACTTGAAGGTCATTTAGGGGTGAGGAAAACACAGGCTAAAATACAAAGACATTTTTATTGGCCTGGACTACACAAGGATGTAGTTGATTTTTTTCAGAGGTGTCATACATGTCAGATAATCGGAAAACCACAGGCAGTAATAAAACCTATACCTTTAATATCTATTCCAGCATTTGAGGAACCTTTCACAAGAGTCTTGATTGATTGCGTAGATCCCCTATCTCAACCCAAAAGCAGGAATAAGTATTTATTAACAATAATGGATGTGTTGACAAGATTTCCAGAGGCAATCCCATTACACAATATCACAGCTAAAGGTCTGTAGAAGAATTACTCAAATCTTTCACTAGATACGGACTACCAATAGAGATCCAGTCAGACTAAGGATCAAACTTCACATCCAAACTATTCAAGGAGGTTCTGGATAACTTGGGAATAAAGCAATTCAAATCTACTGCATACCATCCAGAATCAAAAGGAGAACTAGAGAGATGGCATCAAACACGAAAGACCATGTTGAGGTTTATGGTCAGGATTATCCAGATGATTGGGATAAGTGAGCTCCATTTGTACCTTTTGCAATCAGAGATGCACCCAGATGAATCGACCAAATTCAGTCCATTTGGAATTAATTTTTGGATTTGAAGTAAGAGGACCATTAAAATTGATTAAGGAGAAATTAATAAGTCAGAATTCAGAGACCACCCATTTGGACTATGTGTCAAATTTTAGAGAATGTTTAAATACAGCTGGAGAGTTGTCTAGACAGCATTTAAAAGCACTGAAGCATACAATGAAACAGGAAGCGAATAAGAAATCACAAATTCACAATTTTGCGATTGGGGATAAGGTATTGGTGTTACTCCCAGTAACAGTTGAGCCTTTAAAAGCAAGATTTAGTGGATCTTATCAAATCGAGAGGAAATTGATTGAGGTGAACTACTTGATAAAGACTCTAGACAGGAAGAAATCTCACAGAGTGTGTTGTGGGAATATGTTCAAAAGGTATTTTGAGTGGGAAGGAAAGCAAGAGGAGAAGGTGTTAATGATTACAGCACAGAAGGAAGAACCAAATTCAGAGGATTCTGAATTGGACATTTCTCAAATCAAATTGGACAATGTGGAAGTTGTCAAAAATTGGGATAATCTATTGAGTTACCTTCCATAAGAAAATCGAAATGATCTGTCAGTTATTACTATCACATGGGGAGATATGTGAAAATAAACTGGAAAGTACTAATCTAATTGTGCATGATGTAGATATAGGAGATGCTATTCCAATTAAGCAACACCCTTAGGGCATAACCCTCTAAAGGTGGCACAGGTTCAGAAGGAGATAGATCGCATGCTCCAAGATAGCTGAATCAAAGTGAGTTACAATGACTGGAGCTCACCCATCGTCATGGTGCCAAAGTCAGATGGTATCCAACTGTGGTACTATGTGGACTGTCACAAAATCAACACCATTACAAAGACTGATGAATATCCAGTTTTACAGTTGGAGAACTGTGTCCAAAAAGTGGGACAAACAACTTCCATTTCTTAGTTGAACTTGCTCAGAGTCTATTGGAAAGTATCTCGGTCATGGAGAGCAAAGGCAATTTCAGCTTTCGGAACGCCAAATGGACTATATCAGTTCAAAGTCATGGCAGTTGGTATGAAATATTTTCCAGCCACATTTCAGAGACTGACTAATAAGGTGATTGCTGGATTACTCGACTGTGTGGTGTATATTGATGACCTGATGATTTTTAGTCACTCATGAATGGAACATTTACAGCATTAATCGGACTTGTTTGATTGACTTTGGAAGGCAGACTTGGTGGTAAACTGAGCTAAAAGTGAATTTGCCAAAGCCCAAGTCACCTTCCTGGGCCATGTTTTTGGACACGGACAAATGGCCCCAAGGGATGTGAAAATGAAGGTAATTGGGGAATTCCCCACATCGACGACAAAGAAAAAGTACTCAGGTTTTTGGGATTGAGTGGAATTTACAGAAAGTTTGTGCTGAACATTAGCAGTGTGGCTGCTCTACTCACCAAATTGTTTGAAAAGGGCAAGACATCTCAGTGGACAGTGGACTGTCAAAAGGCATTTTTGACAGCCTAAAAACTGTGGGAACCACTGCCCCAGAATTAGCCACACCAGATTACAGGAAGCCTTTCAAGGTGGTTATCGATGTCAGTGATGTGGGTGTTGGTGCGGTGTTCCTGCAGGAGGACGATGAGGGAATAGAAAGACCCATCTGGTATTTTTCCAAGAAGTTGAGCGTTCATTAACAGAAATATTCAACGGTGGAGAAAGAGACTTCAAGCTTTATGTAACCCATTGACACTTGTGGAAAAATTTAAGGACAAAAATGCCAGCCTGTTTAGATGGAGCTTGTAGTTGTAGCCGTTCAGTTTAACAATCATGCACAGAGAAAATGTGATTGTTGATGTATTATCAAGACTCAAATGAGATAAGGAGGCTTTTGCTGGCAGGTGTGCCATGGCGTGAATTTGCATGTGGTTGAGCATGTTTGCACATTTATGGTTAGTATAGTGTATGTGTGTGTTTAGACTACTAACCGTGTTTCTGATGGGCTTTAAAAATAAAGCCATCTTTTGGTATTGATGGTTAATTTTGTTTAAGTGGGAAGGTCTCACAAAGCTGGTCCCTTTTTTCTAAAAGCTGTTCCCTTTCTCAAGGAGACTGTGTCCTTGGTTTTTTTCAGAGGGGTCATAAACTACCTCATAGCGCTGAGGTGACTAGTTTGGTACAGAGATGAAAAAAAGGGTTTTGAGAGGCCTTTTTGTTTATATGTACATAGATGAGACTTCAGGCCAAAGTGGTCATGTTTTAGAAGTGACCTGTATAATGAAAGAGGAGTGGTCAGCTCTCTAGCTGAACAGTTCAGTCCAGAACTAGTTAAGAGTTCAACTGTGAGCTGTGTGGAAACAGGTTCTCTCTCTCTTTCTGCCCTTCTAACTTCAATCTGTTCCATTTTTACTGTTTTTAAGGGGATTTGTTTATTGGGACTGTTGAGTATCTTTGGAATAACATAATTAAGTCTAGTTTGGATAGATTGGGTTCTGTAGGGGTTCTTTATTCTGTTCTTTGTGTTGCATTGTGTAATTTTGTGAATACATTTTTGTCTGTTTTAAAAACCTGGTAGTCAACCTAACTATCTTACTCTGGATAATTTTCACTGTACACTTACTGAAACAAATTGCATAGTTATGGTCTGGGCTGCCTGCTTAAGAATGTTTTGAGTGGTCTGGCTGAGTCCATAACAACAGAAAAAGACAAAGATAGACAGAGACAGATACAGACAGAGAAGGAGGTGGACATTGGGAGGGAGAGTGAGATAAACAGAGACAAACAGACACTCAGCCATCCAATACTGGAAACAGAGGGTCAGCAGTCACCGATGAGACCCTGGGGTTTTTGTGGCCATTTCTGGGATCTTACGGTAGGGAATCGGTGTGGAGGCTGAGGGACCGAAGAAGGGAATCCTTGTCCTTGATCTTTATTTAGGATTTAGAATTAGAATCCCTCCAGTGTGGATACAGGCCCTTCGGCCCAACAAGTCCACACTGACCCTCCAAAGAGTATCCTACCCTGATCCATTACCCTACATTTTCCCCTGACTAATGCACCTCACACATCCCTGAACACTATGGACAATTTAATTTGGCCAATTCACCTAACCTGCGCATGTTTAGATTGTGGGAGGAAACCACGCAGACACGGGGAGAATGTGCAAACTTCACACAGACAGTCACCTGAGGCTGGAATGAAACCCGGGTCCCTGGCACTGCGAGGCAGCAGTGCTAACCACTGAGCCACCATGCTGCCCAGCTGCTGTGTCTGCATTTGCAGGTGACTGACCTCTACAGGAAACAGCAATAGGTCCAAAACAGCAGGGAGTTATTGATGGAGAGGCTGAGATTTGGACTGAGTGAGGCCTGGTTCCCTGAATGATATCCTGCTTTCCTGCTATGGAAGGTGAGCCAGTGCCTAGGGATTATCCTGACATTCCCGGGAAAATTGGTGACTGGATGAGTGCTGAATTCCTGAGAGTTCTCCTTGATCCATTAATAAACAGCAGCTTTTGTAAATAACCCTTTGTATCTCTAATTAACTCACTGTCACATCCGGGGTCCAGGGAAACGTCAAGTGTGGCATTCCTGGACTGAATCGGTGTGGGGTGGGGGAGGGGTGCCGGGGGGGAGAGAGAGAGAGACCAACAGACAGACTGGATGTGGGATGAGGGTTAAAGGTGATGGGTTTGCAAGATGCGATCAGTCAGAGGAGCTTTGGCAAGTCACTGTAGTGCATCTTGTACGTGGTACGTACTGCTGCTGCTGTGCGTGGGTGCTGGAAGGGGTGAATAGCAGAGCCACACACATCCAGGCAAGTGGGGAGTATTCCTTCACACTCCTGACTTGTGCCTTTCAATGGTGGACAGGCTTTGGGAGAGAGTCAGGAGGTGAGTCTCTTGTTGCAAGGCTCCCAGCCTCTGACCTGCTGTTGTAGCTGCTGTATTGATATGAAGTCCAATTCAGTTTCTGCTCAATGGAACCCCCACCCCTCCCCAGGATATTGATTGTGCGTGGGGGGAATCTCAGTGATGGTAACACCATTGGACAATGGTTAGATTTTCTCTCAATGGTAACCCCCAGGATGTTGATAGTGGGGGAGTTGGGGAGGGAGGGGAGGGTGACAGTCATTGGATTCAGTGACGGTAACACCATTGAATGGGGGAAATGGTTGGATTCTCTCAGATTGATGATGGGCATAGCCTGGCGTTTGTGTGGAGTGAATATTACTCGCCACTTGTCAGCTCAAGCCTGGATATTGTCCAGATCTTGTCACATTTGAACTTGGACTGCTTCAGGAGCAGTGAATGGAGCTGAACATTCTGTAATGATCAGTGAACATCCCCACTTCTGACCTTACGATGGATGGAAGGTCATAGATGAAGCAGCTGAAGATGGCTGGGGCTTAGGACACTACCCTGAGGAATGTGTACAATAATTGATGAGTGTTTCATGGTCACCATCACTGAGACTAACTTTGTTGTTGCTTGATTAATTCAGCTTAAATTCCACTAGCTCCTGTTGGATTTAGGGGGAGAGGCAAGACTGGGGAGCCACAGTTTAATAGCACCAGTTCACAAATGGGTTTATGTTTAGTCATCCCAAGGTCTTCTGTGTCCTTCCAGGATGGTTCAGTTCTTTGTCAAAGACACAGCCGCTTCACACAGGCATCACGTTAGAAAAATGGCGGGAGAAACTGTATTCAGGCTTGGGGTCCTCAATTGCAGAGCGATTCCAGCCAGGAGATCTATTCAGCTGCCCAGGAGCCAATCAGAGGTGGCATCAGGCTGGTGATCGCTGGAATCCACAAATCATCAATCCAATGGGCAGCCAGTTGCTGGATGATCCCACCGCATGCTTGCACACACATACCAACTGCTCTCATATATCTCTATCTACTACTTCCAAAGCAGCTGTATAAACACAACTTACAATGAGGTCCAGTTACTCATCTATTTTTTTCCACTGAAAAATGTAGCATTTACTTCCTCAGGCCCTGGTTTTTAAACAGTGAGAAATACAGAGAAGTTATAAAGCTGTAGATTTTGCCTCTGATCTGACCTGCATGTGACTGCCAGCAATGCGATGACTCTGAGTTGCCCTCTGAGGAAGCCTAGCACGTACCTCAGTTCTGGGGCAATCATAATGGGCCTCACATCCACAACTCCCGTGAAAGAAGGAAATGTTTAAGACATTCCAGCATTACAGAATGTTTG